>NC_134898.1:390000-405000 GCF_041734735.1 Babylonia areolata
CAGGCCCTGTCTTGTTATCCCCCCTGTCTCTGACAGCCCCTGTCCTCCTGTCTTGTTATCCCCCCTGTCTCTGACAGGCCATGTCCCCCTGTCTTGTTATCCCCCCTGTCTCTGACAGGCCATGTCCACCTGTCTTGTTATCCCCCCTGTCTCTGACAGGCCCTGTCTTGTTATCCCCCCTGTCTCTGACAGGCCATGTCCCCCTGTCTTGTTATCCCCCCTGTCTCTGACAGGCCATGTCCCCATGTCTTGTTATCCCCCCTGTCTCTGACAGGGCATGTCCCCCTGACTTGTTATCCCCCCTGTCTCTGACAGCCCCTGTCTTGTTATCCCCCCTGTCTCTGACTCCCCTGTCCCCCTGTCTTGTTATCCCCCCTGTCTGACAGCCCCTGTCTTGTTATCCCCCCTGTCTCTGACTCCCCTGTCCCCCTGTCTTGTTATCCCCCCTGTCTCTGACAGCCCCTGTCTTGTTATCCCCCCTGTCTCTGACAGGCCATGTCCCCCTGTCTTGTTATCCCCCCTGTCTCTGACAGCCCCTGTCTTGTTATCTCCCCTGTCTCTGACAGCCCCTGTCCCCCTGTCTTGTTATCCCCCTCACCCCCACCCCCCTCCCCGTTTTAACCTTCCCTACAGATATCCCCTGCCCGTTCAGCCCGGTGGAGTGAGGAAGTTGAAGTGTCTTTCCCAAGAACATAACACTACACAGAAAAGGGGCCTCGAACCTTGATCACTGGTGACCACCCGAAGTCCTACACCTTACTGAATCTGCTAAGACACCGCCTTCCAGCGAGTCATTAATTTTGGGTTCGTTCCAGTGATAATATTAGGGTTAGTTCCAGTGATAATATCTGGGTTAGTTCCAGGCACAATGTTGGGCCGGTTCCAGGCATGTGTTAGGGTTAGTTCCAGGGATGATGTTTGGATTAATTCCAGGTATGATGTTGGGTTGGTTCCAGGTGTGATGTTGGGTTAGTTTCAGGTATGATGTTGGGTTGGTTTCAGTTATGATGTTGGGTTAGTTTCAGGCATAATGTTAGGGTTAATTCCAGTTATGATGTTTGGGTTAATTTCAGGTGTGATGTTTGGGTTAGTTTCAGGTGTGATGTTGGGTTAGTTTCAGGTATGATGTTGGGTTAGTTTCAGGTATGATGTTGGGTTAGTTTCAGGTGTGATGTTGGGTTAGTTTCAGGTATGATGTTTGGGTTAGTTCCAGGCATAATGTTAGGGTTGTTTCCAGGTATAATATTAGCGTCAGTTCTAGGCATAATATGAGGGTAAGCTTCAGGCGTAGTGTTGGGTTAGTTCCAGGCATAATGTTAGGGTTAATTCCAGGCATAATGTTAGGGTTAATTCCAGGCGTAGTGTTGGGCTAGTTCCAGGCATAATGTTAGTTAATTCCAGGCATAATGTTGGGTAAGTTCCAGGCATAATGTTGGGTAAGTTCCAGGCATAATGTTAGTTAATTCCAGGCATAATGTTGGGTAAGTTCCAGGCATAATGTTAGTTAATTCCAGGCATAATGTTGGGTAAGTTCCAGGCATAATGTTGGGCTAGTTCCAGGCATAATGTTAGTTAATTCCAGGCATAATGTTGGGTAAATTCCAGGCATAATGTTGGGTAAGTTCCAGGCATAATGTTAGGATTAGTTCCAGGCATAATGTTAGGGTTAGTTCCAGGGATAATGTTAGGATTAGTTCCAGGCATAATGTAAGGGTTAGTTCCAGGCATAATGTTAGGGTTAGTTTCAGGCATAATGTTAGGGTTAGTTCCAGGCATAATGTAAGGGTTAGTTCCAGGCATAATGTTAGGGTTAGTTCCAGGCATAATGTTAGGATTAGTTCCAGGGATAATGTTAGGATTAGTTCCAGGCATAATGTTAGGGTTAGTTCCAGGCATAATGTTAGGATTAGTTCCAGGCATAATGTTAGGGTTAGTTCCAGGCATAATGTAAGGGTTAGTTCCAGGCATAATGTTAGGGTTAGTTCCAGGCATAATGTTAGGATTAGTTCCAGGGATAATGTTAGGATTAGTTCCAGGCATAATGTTAGGGTTAGTTCCAGGCATAATGTTAGGATTAGTTCCAGGCATAATGTTAGGGTTAGTTCCAGGCATAATGTTAGGTTAGTTCCAGGCATAATGTTTGGGTTAGTTGCAGGCATAATGTTAGGATTAGTTCCAGGCATAATGTTAGGGTTAGTTCCAGGAATAATGTTAGGGTTAGTTCCAGTGATAAAGTATGTCCCAGATTTCCCTTTGATGTGAAAACGACAAGATTGGAAATGACATATTGTTCGTGGACACGCATCAGAGATCTTTTCCCATCCCTCTTGCGGCCAGTCAGTGGCGGCTGTGTGTGTTTGTGTGTATGTGTGCTTTTGAGTGCGTTTGTGAATGCGCGAGAGTTAAACTGTACACAAGTGTCAGGAGAGATATGTGTACGTGTGTGTGTGTGTGTGTGTGTGTGTGTGTGTGAGGGGAGGTGGGAGTGCAGGGGGAGGTGGGGTAGAGGATGAGGTATGTGAGTGTATGCATGCCTACACTGTGGGAGCAACAGGATATTGGAACGTGTATATATATATATATATATATATATATATATATATATATATATATATATATATATATATATATCTTTGTATGTACGTGTGTGGAGTTGGGGGTGGGAGATATGGGCGTATGTGTGTGTGCTTGTACAAGTAAGTGTTCATCTCTGTGAGTGTGTGTTTGTGTGTGTGTGTGTGTGTGCCGTGGAAGCTGCGATACGTAGACTAGAAATGAGTGTGTGGAGGAGGGGGTAGAGGAGGTGCAAGGTAATGTGTGTGTGTGTGTGTGTGTGTGTTGGAGCTCATGTACGTTTATATGTATTTGACTGTGCTTTCATATGTGCTTGTACAAGTAAGTGTTCATCTCTGTGAGTGTGTGTTTGTGTTTGTGTGTGTGTGTGTGTGCCGTGGAAGCTGCGATACTTAGACTAGAAATGAGTGTGTGGAGGAGGGGGGTAGAGGAGGTGCACGGTAATGCGTGTGTGTGTGTGTGTGTTGGAGCTCATGTACGTTTATATGTATTTGACTGTGCTTTCATATATGTGAAACTGCATGTCTGGTGCATTTCTGTTATGCATGTGTGGGTGTATGTGTGAATGTGTGTCTTCATTTTTTACATTTATTTGCTTATTTATCACCATTGTTGTCTTATTTATTTATTTATTTATTTATATTTTATTATTATCATTTTATTAGTATTACTAATATTATTACTACTACCTTTTTCTATATTATAATTATTTATTTATTTATTTATGCAAGCTTATCTATTATTTATTTCCCCGTTTTTTTTGTTTTTTTTTTGTTTTTTTTGTTTTTTTTGTGGTTGTGTGTGTGGTTTTTTTTTTTTTTTTTTTTTTTTTTTTTTTTTTTTCCCAAGGCCTGACTAAGCGCGTTGGGTTACGCTGCTGGTCAGGCATCTGCTTGGCAGATGTGGTGTAGCGTATATGGTTTTGTCCGAACGCAGTGACGCCTCCTTGAGCTACTGAAACTGAAACTGAAACGGACACGGAAATAATCCTTTTGGCAGAACGATCACAAATGTCTGCTACATTTTGTTATTTTTGGATAATGAGACTGGATTGTCAGCTTGGTACTCTGGCATACCAAACGTTTATCCCTGCCATCCCTATCGTCTGTCAGTTTGCTGCGTGAGCAGAAGAAAGGATCCCAAATCGTCTGTCAGCCTGATGTTTATAACAACAGTCGCAACATCAAACGGCGTTTGACATCAAGCGTCGAACTTTCAATTTGAGGGTCCCGAGTTTGAATCCCGGTAACGGTGCCTGGTGGGTAAAGGGTGGAGACGTCCCCGCTCTCCCAGGTCAACATGCGTGCAGACCAGCTAGTTTCTGACCCCTCCCCCCTTTTACCTTTCCTTGTTTCTTCCAACGGTTTCTTTGTTGTATTTATTCATCTTCACTCTTTTACCTTTCCTTGTTTCTTCCAGTCACCCTGTGACAGGCTGTTTTATTTCTTGGTGTCAGGTTATAATTGTCAGAAGAAATTTTGAATACGGAAGTGACTCAGTGTTCAAGGCGGGAGAAGAGCCGTCAGCAGTGGTGCAACACAATCAGACTGTGCAGCACATCACAATCAGACTGTACAGCACAACACAATCAGACTGTGCAGCACAACACAATCAGATTGTGAAGCACAACACAATCAGACTGTACAGCACAACACAATCAGACTGTACAGCACAACACAATCAGACCATAGAAGACATCACAATCAGACTGTACAGCACAACACAATCAGACTGTACAGCACAACACAATCAGACTGTACAGCACAACACAATCAGACTGTACAGCACAACACAATCAGACTGTGCAGCACAACACAATCAGACTGTACAGCACAACACAATCAGACTGTGCAGCACAACACAATCAGACCATAGAAGACATCACAATCAGACTGTACAGCACAACACAATCAGACTGTACAGCACAACACAATCAGACTGTACAGCACAACACAATCAGACTGTACAGCACAACACAATCAGACTGTACAGCACAACACAATCAGACTGTACAGCACAACACAGACTGTACAGCACAACACAATCAGACTGTACAGCACAACACAGACTGTACAGCACAACACAATCAGACTGTACAGCACAACACAGACTGTGCAGCACAACACAATCAGACTGTACAGCACAACACAATCAGACTGTAGAAGACATCACAATCAGACTGTACAGCACAATACAATCAGATTGTGCAGCACAATACAATCAGACTGTACAGCACAATACAATCAGACTGTGCAGCACAACACAGACTGTGCAGCACAACACAATCAGACTGTACAGCACAACACAATCAGACTGTAGAAGACATCACAATCAGACTGTACAACACAACACAATCAGACTGTAGAAGACATCACAATCATCGTTTTCATCTTGAAGTTCTGTTCTTTCTGTCTCTGTTCCCATGTTTCTTAAGGCCCAGCCAGCCACTTGGTCAACCATTTGTTTGTTTTTCACTAAGACGTGGTGTAGCGTGTGTAGATCAGTTCGCACAGTTTGACACTTTGAAACTGAAACTGACCTTTCTTTCTTATTGGTTGTTTTTGCTTTTCATGGAGACAGTTGTTTTTCGTGCTTTTTCGTGTTGTGACGTGCTGACGTACTGATCTATCGCCATGGAGACAGTGTTTTTCGTGTTGTGGCGTGCTTACGTACTGATCTATTGTCATGGAGACAGTGTTTTTCGTGTTGTGGCGTGCTGACGTACTGATCTATCGCCATGGAGACAGTGTTTTTCGTGTTGTGGCGTGCTTACGTACTCATCTATTGTCATGAAGACAGTGTTTTTCGTGTTGTGACGTGCTGACGTACTGATCT
This sequence comes from Babylonia areolata, assembly GCF_041734735.1. Taxonomy (NCBI): domain Eukaryota; kingdom Metazoa; phylum Mollusca; class Gastropoda; order Neogastropoda; family Buccinidae; genus Babylonia; species Babylonia areolata. Next base: position 395,410 of record NC_134898.1, read on the forward strand.
ATCGCCATGGAGACAGTGTTTTTCGTGTTGTGGCGTGCTTACGTACTGATCTATCGCCATGGAGACAGTGTTTTTCGTGTTGTGACGTGCTGACGTACTGATCTATCGCCATGGAGACAGTGTTTTTCGTGTTGTGACGTGCTGACGTACTGATCTATCGCCATGGAGACAGTGTTTTTCGTGTTGTGGCGTGCTTACGTACTCATCTATTGTCATGGAGACAATGTTGTGGCGTGCTGACGTACTGATATGTTGTCATGGAGACAGCGTTTTTCGTGTTGTGGCGTGCTGATGTACTGATCTATTGTCATGGAGACAGTGTTTTTTCGTGTTGTGGCGTGTTGACGTACTGATCTATTGTCATGGAGACAGCGTTTTTCGTGTTGTGGCGTGTTGACGTACTGATCTGTTGTCATGGAGACACTGTTTTTTTTGTGTTGTGGCGTGCTGATGTACTGATCTATTGTCATGGAGACAATGTTGTGGCGTGTTGACGTACTGATCTGTTGTCATGGAGACAGTGTTTTTCGTGTTGTGGCGTGCTTACGTGCTGATCTATTGTCATGGAGACAGTGTTTTTCGTGTTGTGGCGTGCTTACGTGCTGATCTATTGTCATGGAGACAGTGTTTTTCGTGTTGTGGCGTGCTGACGTACTGATATGTTGTCATGGAGACAGTGTTTTTCGTGTTGTGGCGTGCTGACGTACTGATCTATTGTCATGAAGACAGTGTTTTTCGTGTTGTGGCGTGCTGACGTACTGATCTATTGTCATGGAGACAGTGTTTTTCGTGTTGTGGTGTGCTGACGTACTGAACTGTTGTCATGGAGGCAGTGGTGTGGCGGTGCTGACGTACTGATCTGTTGTCATGGAGACAGTGTTTTTCGTGTTGTGGCGTACTGACGTACTGATATTTGGACAAAACAAAAAGAGGTTATGTTTGTAACAGTAATCAACGTTATCGTTTAGTTAGTTAGTTAGTTAGTTAGTTAGTTAAGCTGTGCAATGCACGTGGTGACCTGCGCTGAGAATAAAGGAATTCCATCCATTGTCATCCTATTTCCCATCAACATCAACTGTCATCCTCTTTCCCGTTTACATCCATTGTCATCCTCTATTAACCTCCATTGTCATCCTCTTTCCCATTAACCTCCATTGTCATCCTCTATTAACCTCCACTGTCATCCTCTTTCCCATTAACCTGCACTGTCGTCCTCTATTAACCTCCATTGTCATCCTCTATTAACCTCTATTGTCATCCTCTATTAACCTCTATTGTCATCCTCTTTCCCATTAACCTGCACTGTCGTCCTGTGTCCCATTAACCTCCATGGTCATCCTCTTTCTCGGGGTTGCAGGCCCCGTTGTGGAATGGTGCTTGTCCTTGGAAGAGACACTTTACTCAGATTTTCCTCGCTCCAGCCAGGTGTGAACGGGTACCTTATTTTGGTCGCGGAAGGTTAAAGTGGCGGAAGAGGACTAACGGGCCGCGCCTTGCTATGCTTCCTTACACGAGTATTTCCATTTCCTTTTCGTTTTCAATGACACCCAAAGCTACCGTTCGAAAACCATTGAATAAATGTACATTTTTGGCTGGAACATGGATTTTTAAAGCGCATTCTTCAAGCTGCTCGTGGTGCCTGACACAGCCATTGTGTATTTAATAAGATCAGTGGTAGACCTCACATAGTGTTTAATAAAAGGCACTAATCTACCATTGTGTATTTAATGAGATCACTGGTAGACCTCACACACTCTATATCAAGCCTCGCTTCTTTGAAAGCATATGGTGAAAACAGTTTTGTGTTTAATAAGAGGCACTAATCTTTTTCTTTCTTTTTTTCCAAAGACTGTACTTTACAGCAACACTGTTGAAGACAATGGTATAATTATTCTCATAAACCTTTGGTGTGTATCTCCAGCTCTGGGCATCACTTCCAGATGTACAAGGTATCGCAGAGCATCAACAAAAAAGTGTTACGCATTTTCTTTTAACTTCAAGTCGTCCATTCAGAACTGACTGAAACGCTGACACGTGTGGCAGAGGAGAACGACACAACGTGCACTATACTGACACACTTGTCTGACACATTGTTGCCATGACGGAACAGCTTCATCACATTCACAGCCCCGCCAGTCACGTATCAACACGGAAACTTACATCACACCGATGTTAGGGGAGACACTCTTTCGCACACACACACACACACACACACACACACACACAACAAAGAAACAACAACCCCCCTGCCCCCTTCCCACCCACCCCACTGCCTCCCCCCAGCCCCCATCCCTCACCCGCTCCCCGAAAAACAATAACAACAACAAACAAACAAACAAAAAACGAAACACACACACACACACACACACACACACACACACACACACACACCTCCCCAAAAAACAACAACAACGACAACAACAACGACACCAAAAACATATAAAACAAACACACAAAAATACCCCAGCACAACAGCAATGAAACGTCACAGAACGACAGGCAGGAGGAGAGAGGCGTGACACGATGTGTGGGTTGGTTCATCCCTGGCTGGCTGTCCTGCAGCTGTGCTGCACCAAGTGTTGCTTCCTGTCGCCTGTGAAACCAGATCCACTACACAGCTCAGTTGGAACCAGCACGTGTCTATCCAGATCCACTACACAGCTCAGTTGGAACCAGCACGTGTCTATCCAGATCCACTACACAGCTCAGTGGGAACCAGCACGTGTCTATCCAGATCCACTACACAGCTCAGTGGAATACCAACACGTGTCTATCCAGATCCACTACACAGCTCAGTGGAATACCAACACGTGTCTAACCAGATCCACTACACAGCTCAGTGGAATACCAACACGTGTCTATCCAGATCCACTACACAGCTCAGTGGGAAGCAACACGTGTCTATCCAGATCCACTACACAGCTCAGTTGGAACCAACACGTGTCTATCCAGATCCACTACACAGCTCAATTGGAACCAGCACGTGTCTATCCAGATCCACTACACAGCTCAGTGGGAACCAGCACGTGTCTATCCAGATCCACTACACAGCTCAGTTGGAACCAACACGTGTCTATCCAGATCCACTACACAGCTCAGTTGGAACCAGCACGTGTCTATCCAGATCCACTGCACAGCTCAACTGGAACCAGCACGTGTCTATTCAGATCCACTACACAGCTCAACTGGAACCAACACGTGTCTATCCAGATCCACTACACAGCTCAGTAGGAACCAACACGTGTCTATCCAGATCCACTACACAGCTCAGTGGGAACCAACACGTGTCTATCCAGATCCACTACACAGCTCAGTGGGAACCAACATGTGTCTATCCAGATCCATTACACAGCTCAGCACGTGTCTATCCAGATCCATTACACAGCTCAGCACGTGTCTATCCAGATCCACTACACAGCTCAGTTAGAACCAGCACGTGTCTATCCAGATCCACTACACAGCTCAGTTGGAACCAACACGTGTCTATCCAGATCCACTACACAGCTCACTGGGAAGCAACACGTGTCTATCCAGATCCACTACACAGCTCAGTGGGAACCAACACGTGTCTATCCAGATCCACTACACAGCTCAGTGGGAACCAACACGTGTCTATCCAGATCCACTACACAGCTCAGTGGGAACCAACACGTGTCTATCCAGATCCACTACACAGCTCAGTTGGAACCAGCACGTGCCTATCCAGATCCACTACACAGCTCAGTTGGAACCAACACGTGTCTATCCAGATCCACTACACAGCTCAGTTGGAACCAGCACGTGTCTATCCAGATCCACTACACAGCTCAGTGGGAACCAACACGTGTCTATCCAGATCCACTACACAGCTCAGTGGGAACCAACATGTGTCTATCCAGATCCATTACACAGCTCAGTGGGAACCAACACGTGTCTATCCAGATCCACTACACAGCTCAGTGGGAACCAACATGTGTCTATCCAGATCCATTACACAGCTCAGCACGTGTCTATCCAGATCCATTACACAGCTCAGCACGTGTCTATCCAGATCCACTACACAGCTCACTGGGAAGCAACACGTGTCTATCCAGATCCACTGCACAGCTCAACTGGAACCAACACGTGTCTATCCAGATCCACTACACAGCTCAGTTGGAACCAACACGTGTCTATCCAGATCCACTACACAGCTCAGTTGGAACCAGCACGTGTCTATCCAGATCCACTACACAGCTCAGTGGGAACCAACACGTGTCTATCCAGATCCACTACACAGCTCAGTGGGAACCAACACGTGTCTATCCAGATCCACTACACAGCTCAATTGGAACCAGCACGTGTCTATCCAGATCCACTACACAGCTCAGTTGGAACCAACACGTGTCTATCCAGATCCACTACACAGCTCAGTGGGAAGCAACACGTGTCTATCCAGATCCACTGCACAGCTCAACTGGAACCAACACGTGTCTATCCAGATCCACTACACAGCTCAGTTGGAACCAACATGTGTCTATCCAGATCCATTACACAGCTCAGCACGTGTCTATCCAGATCCATTACACAGCTCAGCACGTGTCTATCCAGATCCACTACACAGCTCACTGGGAAGCAACACGTGTCTATCCAGATCCACTGCACAGCTCAACTGGAACCAACACGTGTCTATCCAGATCCACAGCACAAAACTGAAAAGTTCAGAGAATCAACACCATTGTATCCAGATGCATGAGACACACGGACACAGCTCAGTGAGTCAACACCAATGTATCCAGATCCACGAGACACACGGACACAGCTCAGTGAGTCAACACCATTGTATCCAGATCCACAAGACACACGGACACAGCTCAGTGAGTCAACACCATTGTATCCAGATCCACGAGACACACGGACACAGCTCGGTGAGTCAACACCAATGTATCCAGATCCATGAGACACACGGACACAGCTCAGTGAGTCAACACCAATGTGTCCAGATCCATGAGACACACGGACACAGCTCAGTGAGTCAACACCAATGTGTCCAGATCCACTCAGTGCCGGTGCTGTAGAGGGGTGACCGTGGTGGGGGGACACTGGCCCTCCCCCTCCACCCTGCCCTCACCCCCCGTTCTCACCGCCGCCACCGGGCAGCTCCCGCAGAGCGATGACAGGCAGGCCCCGCGGGGGACGCGGAGGGTTGGAGGTTCGAGCCCAGCGTCATACGGTGGAGCTTTCCACCTCGCAGCAGTTGCCGTTGGGCTGGGTCCGGGTACGGACCAGCAGGCGCTGGTTGGGGTGAGGGGTGGCAGCAGAGGTGGAGTGCGGAGTGGAGCGGTACACACTCGTCTCCAGGTAGTCGGCGTTACGCATGCGCAGACAGCGGTAGAGAGTGCGCTTGAAGAACTTACGGTACTTGCGTGACATGACGTTGTAGAGGATGGGGTTGATGGTGGAGTTGAAGAAGTACAGCACACCTGGCCGACACACAGGACAGCAGGGGGTCATCCAACAGGCATTACCATAATGGGGTCATCCAACAGACATTACCATAATGGGGTCATCCAACAGGCATTACCATAATGGGGTCATCCAACAGACATTACCATAATGGGGTCATCCAACAGGCATTACCATGCACTGTGATGTCAATGGGGTCATCCAACAGGCATTACCATGCACTGTGATGTCAATGGGGTCATCCAACAGACATTACCACAATGGGGTCATCCAACAGACATTACCATAATGGGGTCATCCAACAGGCATTTCCATACACTGTGATGTTAAATGGGGTCATCCAACAGGCATTTCCATACACTGTGATGTTAATGGGGTCATCCAACAGACATTACCATACACTGTGATGTTAATGGGGGTCAATCAGCAGACATTACCACACACTGTGGTATCAAGCATCACGAAGTGTGGATCAACAGTTTCCAAACACTATAACACTAATTAGTGATGAGCGAAAAGCAGAAATAGGATCAGATCAACAGTTTCCAAACACTATAACACTAATTAGTGATGAGCGAAAAGCAGAATAGGATCAGATCAACAGTTTCCAAACACTATAACACTAATTAGTGATGAGTGAAAAGCAGAAATAGGATCAGATCAACAGTTTCCAAACACTATAACACTAATTAATGATGAGCGAAAAGCAGAAATAGGATCAGGTCAACAGTTTCCAAACACTATAACACTAATTAGTGATGAGCGAAAAGCAGAATAGGATCAGATCAACAGTTTCCAAACACTATAACACTAATTAGTGATGAGCGAAAAGCAGAAATAGGATCAGATCAACAGTTTCCAAACACTATAACACTAATTAGTGATGAGCGAAAAGCAGAAATAGAATCAGATGCACGGATATGATGAGGGACGTTGCTCCAGATGTGAGGAGCAGCAAAGAAGAAAGAACGTTCACCATTGGTTCTTGTATTGACACGAGGAAGTTTCAAAAGGTAACAGTCAGAGGAAGAGCGCGAGATTTCGTGCGGGGGTGTAAATACTGATTAGGTCAGAAAGATATGTAGGTTATGTGGAGTGGAAAGCAGAATAGCTGAGACATGCAACTTTGTCTTTAATTCTCGCTTCAGTGGGGAGCCAGTGTAGAGTGCGGAGGTGAGGAGAAATGTGATCAGTTCGTGGGACTCTGAGAGTCCGACGGGCAGCATTGTTTTTAATTCGCTGAAGAATATTATGTGGACAGCCTGTGAGAAGAGAATTACAGTAGTTGATTCGCGACAGCACAAAAGCAGAAATGAGTTTTAGTAGTTTCAACAGAAAGGTACTGACGGATAGATTTGTTCCGACGAAGTTTATAATTGACTGTGCGTATCTGCCTGAGCATGCATGCTGAGGTGTGAGTCAAGAATGACTCCAAGGTTCCTTGCTGATTTAGAAAGCTGAACTGTGGCATCACCAACCATAATAGAGGCAGGAAAAGAAGTAGATGCGGACGTTCTTGCAGAGGAAATGATCATGGCTTCAGTTTTGTCATCATTTAACTTTAGTTTGTTGAATGTCATCCAGGATTTAACATCAAGAATACAATCCTGCATTGACAGAATCAGACTGTGTACTTGGTTTGGTTCTGACGACTGAAGTGGCGTCTGACTTCATTCTCTTGGACTATGAAAGGGGGAGTGGGGGTGATTTTGGGTGCAGCCACGTCAGAAGTAGACAATGGTTTGTCGAATCTGGAGTAGAATGTGTTGAGTTTGTCTGGAAGAGTTCTGTCAGTGCTGTCGACTGTCTGGTGGGTCATTTTATAATCAGTGATGTTCTGCAGTCTGGTCTATACATTCCTAGAGTTGTTTGCAGACAGGTTTTCTTCTATTTTTCCGATATAAAAATACTTTGCCTTCTTAATGCATTTTTCAACACTTCCTTTTGCCTTATTGAGGACTATTCTATCATAAGTTTCACGAAAAGCTCTCTCTTTTTCCTTTAGTTTTTGCCTAACAGCCCCGTTACACCAAATTTTGTCGTTTGAAAATATTTTGATATTTTTTGATGGAATGCACACACTTTCACAGAATGAAATATGATCACACACTGTGTCTGTATATTCATTTAAGTCCCCGGCACAGTCTTTAAAAACATTCCAGTTTGTAAATTTGAAACAGTCCTGGAAAGTCTCTAAGGCAGTCAGTGCAATGTACAGCACTGTAAAGTGAAACATCTGTCAGTGCAATGTACAACACTGTAAAGTGAAACATCTGTCAGTGCAATGTACAGCACACTGTAAAGTGAAACATCTGTCAGTGCAATGTACAGCACACTGTAAAGTGAAACATCTGTCAGTGCAATGTACAGCACACTGTAAAGTGAAACATCTGTCAGTGCAATGTACAGCACACTGTAAAGTGAAACATCTGTCAGTGCAATGTACAGCACACTGTAAAGTGAAACATCTGTCAGTGCAATGTACAACACTGTAAAGTGAAACATCTGTCAGTGCAATGTACAGCACTGTAAAGTGAAACATCTGTCAGTGCAATGTACATCACTGTAAAGTGAAACATCTGTCAGTGCAATGTACAGCACTGTAAAGTGAAACATCTGTCAGTGCAATGTACAGCACACTGTAAAGTGAAACATCTGTCAGTGCAATGTACAGCACACTGTAAAGTGAAACATCTGTCAGTGGAATGTACAACACACTGTAAAGTGAAACATCTGTCAGTGCAATGTACAACACTGTGTAAAGTGAAACATCTGTCAGTGCAATGTACAGCACTGTGTAAAGTGAAACATCTGTCAGTGCAATGTACAACACACTGTAAAGTGAAACATCTGTCAGTGCAATGTACAGCACTGTGTAAAGTGAAACATCTGTCAGTGCAGTGTACATCAACGACTATAGAACGACCTCCACACATCACCTGCAGAGAAAGGAAGGAACAGCAGGCACACCACAGGAATACTGGAAGATGTTTTTTTTTCAAACTAAAAGTTCAAAGCTATATATCGTGCAACACACCTTGCAACAGACAAGAGAAAAAGGAAAAGAACACCAAAACATCACAGTTGCCATCAGAAATGCAAGGCAAGTTATCACAGTTGACATCAGAGAAGAAAAAATGTGTGACAGAACGATACAGCTGTCATCAGATATGACACCATAAACATGACAGTTACCCAGGTGATAAACAACACGATGCCGGCAGGAAAGAAACCTTGTCAGTGCATGGAATTAAGAAGCTCAGAAGAAAAAAAATTCTACGAAAAGATAACACACTTTTGTTTGTGGCAACAGAAACACACACACACACACACACACACACACACACACACACACACACACACACACACACACACATACACACACACACACACACACACACACACACACACACACACACACACACACACACCTCTTTCCATCGCCCAACCCCCGCGCGTGCACACAGATGTACAACCCCAGCCCTTCCGTTCTCCCTATGTCTAATATCACTTACCAGTGAAAAGACGTTAAACTAAAGAAAGAAAGAAAGAAAGAAAGAAAGAAAGAAAGAAACACACACACACACACACACACACACACACACACACTCGTGTGTCAGTTGTACCAAGAAGAGTAGATGGAGAGAGAGAGAGAGAGAGAGAGAGAGAGAGAGAGAGAGAGAGAGAGAGAGAGAGAGAGAGAGAGAGAGAGAGAGAGAGAGAGAGAGAGAGAATCCATTTAGTTGCTCTCGATGTCCAGTGAATAATCTTTTTTTTTTCTTTTCCTTTTTAACACACAGTAAGTTTTCTATCATCTGTTACAAATGCTTCTTTCTTCTACATTATTCCAGTCTTTCCATCTTTGGTCTGAACTCTACATTATTCCAGTTTTCATCTTTGGTCTGAACTCTACATTATTCCAGTCTTTTCATCTTTGGTCTGAACTCTACATTATTCCAGTCTTTTCATCTTTGGTCTGAACTCTACAATATTCCAGTCTTCATCTTTGGTCTGAACTCTACAATATTCCAGTATTTTCATCTTTGGTCTGAACTCTACAATATTCCAGTCTTTTCATCTTTGGTCTGAACTCTACATTATTCCAGTCTTCATCTTTGGTCTGAACTCTACATTATTCCAGTCTTCATCTTTGGTCTGAACTCTACA
>NC_134898.1:410000-445000 GCF_041734735.1 Babylonia areolata
GTCAGCTGTCTGCTCAATACTGACACCATGTGTAGTGCTGTGTCAGCTGTCTGCTCAATACTGACACCATGTGTAGTGCTGTGTCAAACATCATGTGTAGTGCTGTGTCAGACACCATGTGTAGTGCTGTGTCAGACACCATGTGTAGTGCTGTGTCAGCTCTCTGTACCATTCTGCTATTTGTTTGCTTCTGATTTCCCCATCCATCTCTGCACATTTATTCCAATCAGAGAGAGAGAGAGAGAGAGAGTGAGAGGGAGAAGAATACAGAAAGTGAAATGGATAGTCAGAAATATTGAGACAGACAGACAGACAGGCAGACCGATATGTAGATAAATAGATAGATTGATTGATAGATAGATAGATAAAGAGAGAGAGAGAGGGAGGGGGGGTGAGGTGGCTGATCTGGTGGGAACAGAGTGCTTTTTGTGTTGACAGAAGGCAGGGTGAAGCAGGGCCTCCTTCCCTGCCTGTCTGGACCACCACAAATAACTCATCATCTCTCATGGACCCCATTCATCACAAACGGTGCTCTTTCCCCCACATACCCCTCCCCCACAATCTGTCTGTTAGGACGTACCAGACGCCAAATATCTCCGGCTGTTTTCCTTGAAGACAAGGTCTGCTTTTTTTCCTGGGGAAGATCGACTCTGTTATTCTTTTCTTCAAAGATTACGTTTTGTAGAAGAAACGAGACTGGATTCATGCAATGGGAATCTGTCCTTTCTGTGGCGTTTTCAGAAATAAACACTCAACCAAACATACGCACAGTTTCAGCTTCTTCATCATCTTTTTTTTTCTTTTCTTCTCCGTCTTCTTCTTCTTCTGCGTTCGAGGGCAGCCTCTTCCACGTTCCCTCGTACGTACGAATGGTCTTGACATTTTACCCCGTCATTCAGCCAGCCAGACTCCGCTGATGAGGGTGTACATGCTGGGTATGTTCTTGTTTCCACAGCCCACCCACCCATCCCTGACGTCAGTCACAGGGTCTTCACATTGCGTGTTGGATCACTTGCATGGCTATACACACACGTGGGGGTTTCAGGCGACAGAGAGTTCGGAAAAAAAAGTGTCCATCCTTAATCCATTAGATGCGCCGAACCTCGTGTGGGAATGTAGCGCTTTAACCACTCGACCACCGCCATCAGAGAGCCAGGCCCCAGGTCTGAGATGAATTACATTTCTAAACAATCATCAGAGAGCCAGCCCCCAGGTCTGAGATGAATGACATTTCTAAACAATCATCAGAGAGCCAGCCCCCAGGTCTAAGATGAATTACATTTCTAAACAATCATCAGAGAGCCCACAGTCTGACATTTCTAAACAATCATCAGAGAGCCCACACTCTGACATGTCTAAACAATCATTACAAAGCCCCCAGGTCTGAGATGAAAGACATTTCTAAACAATCATCAGAGAGCCAGCCCCCAGGTCTGAGATGAAAGACATTTCTAAACAATCCTCAGAGAGCCAGCCCCCAGGTCTGAGATGAAAGACATTTCTAAACAATCATCAGAGAGCCAGCCCCCAGGTCTGAGATGAAAGACATTTCTAAACAATCATCAGAGAGCCAGCCCCCAGGTCTGAGATGAAAGACATTTCTAAACAATCCTCAGAGAGCACACACTCTGACATGTCTAAACAATCATCAGAGAGACAGCCCCCAGGTCAGAGATGAAAGACATTTCTAAACAATCATCAGAGAGCCCACAGTCTGACATTTCTAAACAATCATCATAGAGCCCCCAAGTCTGAGATAAAAGACATTTCTAAACAATCCTCAGAGAGCCAGCCCCCAGGTCTGAGATGAAAGACATTTTTAAACAATCATCAGAGAGCCCCCATTCTAACATTTCTAAACAATCGTCAGAAAACCCCAGGTCTGAGATGAAAGACATTTCTAAACAATCATCAACACATGTACAGAAAGATGATTCTGGAAAGTGTACAGTCATGAGATCTTCCTAAGCTTCTTGGCACTGTCATTTGTCAGTCAAGTCACTCTCACCATCTCTTTGCAGACGATTCCCAGCTCCACATCTCTATTGGATTTCCCAACTCTTGCCCGCAGTTTGAAAGAAATGTATCCAGGATGTGGCTGAGAGGATGGGTCAGAACACGTTGAAGACAGAGTAAAACCGAGCTGACTGCCATTGGCACCAAACCAAAGATGACCCGGTCACTACCCCAATGTCCATCTCCGGCTGTGGCACACCCTTCTCCCGGTCTGTCAGAAACCTCGGCATCTACATGGATGAAACACTGTCTATGGATGCACGTGTCAAACACTTGTGCCACACTCTGTTCTGTCAGCTGCGTAGATTCGCTCCTTCCTTAATCAATCAATCAATCAATCAATCAATAACACTTTATTAATCCACATGGAAATTAACTTGTGCTACTGCTGGCTCCACCAGACTCGGTGTTTCATTCATATCGTCTGGATTGTTCCACTGTAAGTCTCTCCTAGCTGTTCCACTGTAAATCTCTCTTAGCTGTTCCACTGGAAGTCTCTCCTAGCTGTTCCACTGTAAGTCTGTAAGTCTCTCCTAGCTGTTCCACTGGTAGTCTCCTCCCCCCCAAAAAAAAACCAACAACAAAAAAACCAACAACAAAAAACAAAAAAACAAAACAACAACAACAAAAACAACAAAACAAAACAAAACAAACAAAAAACCCGAATTAAACTACAACGCATCAGAAGCATGCAGTCCTTCTCTGCTCCGTAAAGCCAGGCACAAGAGGTCAACGGTACTGCTGAGAACACTTCACGGGCTACACGACTTACCTGACACGGGAGAGACCCTGATCAAGAAGGGGGTTCTCCAAGGGCGAGGCCTGTCCATTGCACTCCAGGCGGGTTGACCCCTGCGATCACCTCAAATGAAGGTCTTTTAGTCATTCGGATGAGACGATAAACCGAGGTCCCGTGTGCAGCATGCACTTAGCGCACGTAAAAGAACCCGCGGCAACAAAAGGGTTGTTCCTGGTAAAAAATCCACTTCGATAGGAAAAAAACAAACAAAACTGCACGCAGGAAAAAAAAAACCAAAAAAAGAAAAAAAAAGGTGGCGCTGTAGTGTAGCGACGCGCTTTCCCTGGGGAGAGCAGTCCGAATTTCACACAGAGAAATCTGTTGTGATAAAAAGAAATACAAATAGAATTCAATACTAAATTCCTTGTCTCGTCTCTGCTTTCAGTGTCTCTGTCACAATACGCCCCAGCATCTTTCAGATCTTCCCCATCCATACCGTCCTTCTTCTTCTTCTTCCTGTTAGGAGTCCACGGTCATCGCGTTGACCTTCAGCGCTCATTTGACATCTCTCTGCTGTGAGTCCACGGTCATCGCGTTGACCTTCAGCACTCATTTGACATCTCTCTGCTGACAGTTCCTCGCTGCCCCACCGAGACCTTCGGCAAAAGAATCTTTGTCTTCGCCCCCACAGTCTGAAACTCCCTGCTTCTGTCCCTAAGAAAATCCCAGGGTTTCTCAATTTTTTAAAGATAATTTAAAGACGCACCTAATTCAGCTTCTATGGATATAGTATTTTCATGTTGGTGTTTAAAAGCAGAGGGGCGGGGGGGGGGGGGAGGGTGGTGAATGAGAGAGAGAGAGAGAGAGAGAGAGAGAGAGCACATGCAACTTTACACAGACACAAACTTGAAGTCATTTTAGTTCCAGACTCCGGAACTGGAAACAGGCAAAAAGAACTTCCAACTTTCTTTGAGACGGCCTGTCACCTCGTTAATATTCAACAAAATATAAGTTCAAGCCAATGGCGCCGAGTCAGCCTTTGTCTGTGGCTGTCTTTCAGTGCAGTGAACAGGAGTGCAATTCAGTACAGCACTATCGCTTTCCAGGATTCAGAATTGGATAAAAAATGTAAATGGACAAACAAACCGAACCGACCCCATTTCTTTTATTCCAGAAGGGTAGCGCTGTAAGCACAGCTGTGTCTTTTACAAGGGCAAGAAATGGAGGGGGAAGGGGGGGCGGGGGGGAAGTGAAAGCGAATTTTATTCAGAATGGGCAATAGTCCCTGCTTGGGGGATTATAGAGTCAGTAAACAGACAGCAGTGGCAATACATGCCGAGAGAGAGAGAGAGAGAGAGAGAGACAGACAGACAGACAGACAGACAGACACATAGAGACAGAGAGAGAGAGAGAGACAGAGACAGAGTGACAGAGACAGACAGAGACAGACAGACAAAGAGAACGAGACAGAGACAGACGGACAGAGACAGACAGACAGCCACACAGATAGAGACAGACAGACAGACAGAGACAGCCAGACAGAAAGACTGAGACAGACAGACAGAGACAGAGAGAACGAGACAAAGACAGACTGACAGACAGAGGGGCTAATATTCAGCAAATACCGCTTCCCAAGTACAGCCATTTCACGGATCACTTTGACAGGATGTGGGTTCTGGGAGAACCACTGGCACGTCATCTGGCCGCCATTCTTCACGTCACTTCCCGTCACACCAGTGTGACACGTGTGTGTGTGTGTGTGTGTGTGTGTGTGTGTGTATGATGGGTGTGAGTCAAAATTCAAAATGAAGAGAGGGTCGGAGAAAACGTTCTAGACTGACAGATATACTTGAGTTTAAACATAGATAAATAAAAAGTGGGTGGGGGTGGGGGCGTTGGGGGCACTCCACATAGGAAAAGGTGGCAACGGTCAGTGAAGATCTACTTGTCCAGTGACAGGTAACCATCGGTCAATGAAGCTCTACTTGTCCAGTGACAGCTAACCAACGGTCAATGAAGCTCTACTTGTCCAGTGACAGGTAACCAATGGTCAGTGAAGCTCTACTTGTCCAGTGACAGGCAACCAACGGTCAATGAAGCTCTACTTGTCCAGTGACAGGTAACCATCGGTCAGTGAAGCTCTACTTGTCCAGTGACAGGCAACCAACGGTCAATGAAGCTCTACTTGTCCAGTGACAGGCAACCAACGGTCAGTGAAGCTCTACTTGTCCAGTGACAGGTAACCATCGGTCAATGAAGCTCTACCTGTCCAGTGACAGGCAACCAACGGTCAATGAAGCTCAATGAAGCTCTACTTGTCCAGTGACAGGCAACCATCGGTCAATGAAGCTCTACTTGTCCAGTGACAGGTAACCATCGGTCAATGAAGCTCTACCTGTCCAGTGACAGGCAACCAACGGTCAATGAAGCTCAATGAAGCTCTACTTGTCCAGTGACAGGCAACCATCGGTCAATGAAGCTCTACTTGTCCAGTGACAGGTAACCAACGGTCAATGAAGCTCTACTTGTCCAGTGACAGGTAACCATCGGTCAGTGAAGCTCTACTTGTCCAGTGACAGGTAACCATCGGTCAATGAAGCTCTGCTTGTCCAGTGACAGGTAACCAATGGTCAATGAAGCTCTACTTGTCCAGTGACAGGTAACCAACGGTCAATGAAGCTCTACTTGTCCAGTGACAGGTAACCAACGGTCAATGAAGCTCTACTTGTCCAGTGACAGGTAACCAACGGTCAATGAAGCTCTACGTGTCCAGTGACAGCTAACCAACGGTCAATGAAGCTCTACTTGTCCAGTGACAGCTAACCAACGGTCAATGAAGCTCTACTTGTCCAGTGACAGGTAAGCAGTGAATTCAGTCCTACAGCTCTACCTTCATGCTAGAGGTACAGTCAGTAATGGCCTCACCACTTGGAAGAAAACGAACCTTGTTTAACATTAAGCCACTTGTTGATGTGCAGACCATACATTAAGCCACTTGTTGATGTGCAGACCATACATTAAGCCACTTGTTGATGTGCAGACCATACATTAAGCCACTTGTTGATGTGCAGACCATTTCAATAATCAAAATAATAAATATAAAGATAAACATAATTATGATAGTAATGATAACAAGCATAGACAATAAATATAATGATAATGATAATAATGATAATAATAATAATAATAATAATAAGAAGAAGAAGAAGAAGAAGAAGAAGAAGAAGAAGATTAGCAACAAAATCAGCAACAATAATAAACACGATAAAAACATAAAGATAACATAATAACAACAACAAAAACAACATATCTATGGCGCGACATCAAGTACTAATACTGTCCAAATAGCCAAACATGATTCAGTTGAAATGTACACAATGGCATGCCAGCACCTACCTGATATGTAGAAGATGTAGGTCTGTACCTGCAGCAGGTGGGGGGTCCAGGCGGTGGGCGGCATGTAGATGGTCATCAGGCGCTGGGTGTGGAACGGGGCCCAGCACAGGAAGAAGGCGATCACCACCGCCACTGCACACACACACACACACACACACACACACACACACACACACACACACACACACACACACACACATCATTCATATAAATATCATAATCAGACTTTCCAACTCTTGCCCGCAGTTTGAAAAAGACAAAAAAGAGGATGTGGCTTCGTGGATGAGTTAGAACAAGCTGAAGATGAAGGAGGAAAAGCGCAAGCACACTGCCGCCAGTGACACCAAATCAAACATCATTCAGGTGACATCTTCCTCTATGTCTTTCTGCCTTCTGACCCCCATGTCCATCTCTGGCCATGAATATGTCGTTCCCGAGTCTGTTAAAAACCTTGCCTTCTAACAAGCATTCTCCATGGACGCTTATGTCAACCACGTGTGCGATATCACACACACACACACACACACACACACACACACGCGCGCGCGCGCGCGCACACACACACACACACACACACACCACACACACACACACACACACACACACACACACACACACACGCTCTCTCTCTCTCTCCCCCCCTCCCCCAAAACGATGGGTCAACAACTCAATTTGGGAGACTTGGACAACACATTTTGCAACTTTTTTTTTTACAGCAAGCAATGTCTCACGAATCCTGAACGTTGCTGACGTGAATACACTGCTATCGTTCTGAAATTTTGGCGAGGCCGACTTGACTTGTCAAAAACAAAACAAAACAAAAAACCCCATCAAAACAATGGTACAATATTCGTCATGGGATTCGAGGTGTTTATACACTACCACATGTCAAAAGCGTTAAGACTGTTTTCACGAACACAAGCAGAGGCCATGGACGTTCTGTGTGTAACATAGAAACATGCATCCAAAAGATTACCCAGGGCGCAATCGCAGACAGGCAAAATGTCATTTATTGAAATGGAGCTCCAGAAAGGTGGAAACACTGAACTCCTCGACAACACCCCATCTCCACATAATGATATGATATGGATAATTATATAGCGCCTATCCTCGGTCTGAGCCCAAACTCTAAGCAACTGACGCCTGCTATTGAGCGCTTCTGATTAATGACTTACTGTAAGCCCAAATTTCTGATTAATGATGACTTGCTGTAAGCCAAAATTTCTGATTAATGATGACTTACTGTAAGCCCAGGTTTCTGATTCATGATAACTTGCTGTAAGTAATGATGACTTGCTGTAAGCCCAAGTTTCTGAATAATGATGACTTGCTGTAAGTAATGATGACTTGCTGTAAGCCCAAGTTTCTGATTAATGATGACTTGCAAAGCCCAAGTTTCTGATTAATGATGACTTGCAAAGCCCAAGTTTCTGATTAATGATGACTTGCTGTAAGTAATGATGACTTGCTAAGCCCTAGTTTCTGATTAATGATGACTTGCAAAGCCCAAGTTTCTGATTAATGATGACTTGCTAAGCCCAAGTTTCTGATTAATGATGACTTGCTGTAAGTAATGATGACTTGCTAAGCCCTAGTTTCTGATTAATGATGACTTGCAAAGCCCAGGTTTCTGATTAATGATGACTTGCTAAGCCCAAGTTTCTGATTAATGATGACTTGCTGTAAGCCCAGGTTTCTGATTAATGATGACTTGCTGTAAGCCCAAGTTTCTTATTAATGATGACTTGCTAAGCCCTAGTTTCTGATTAATGATGACTTGCAAAGCCCAAGTTTCTGATTAATGATGACTTGCTAAGCCCAAGTTTCTGATTAATGATGACTTGCTGTAAGCCCAAGTTTCTAATTAATGATGACTTGCTAAGCTCAATTTTCCGATTAATGATGATTTGCTGTAAGCCCAGGTTTCTGATTCACGATAACTTGCTGTAAGTAATGATGACTTGTTGTAAGCCCAAGTTTCTGATTAATGATGACTTGCTGTAAGCCCAAGTTTTTGATTAATGATGACTTGCTGTAAGCTCAAGTTTCTGATTCATGTCATCAGTACCTATCACATCAAGTCATCACTTATACCTCCCCCCCCCCGTCCCCCCACACTTCTCACTCTATTGTGCACCAGTCATCACTTCCTATCCCCCCCCCTCACTGTATTGTGCACCAGTCATCACTTCCTATCCCCCCTCCCCCCTCACTGTATTGTGCACCAGTCATCACTTCCTATCCCCCCCCCCCACCCTCACTGTATTGTGCACCAGTCATCACTTCCTATCCCCCCTCCCCCCTCACTGTATTGTGCACCAGTCATCACTTCCTATCCCCCCTCCCCCCTCTGTATTGTGCACCAGTCATCACTTCCTATCCCCCCTCCCCCCTCACTGTATTGTGCACCAGTCATCACTTCCTATCCCCCCCCCCTCACTGTATTGTGCACCAGTCATCACTTCCTATCCCCCCCCCCTCACTGTATTGTGCACCAGTCATCACTTCCTATCCCCCCTCACTGAATTGTGCACCAGTCATCACTTCCTATCCCCCCTCACTGTATTGTGCACCAGTCATCACTTCCTATCCCCCCCCCTCACTGTATTGTGCACCAGTCATCACTTCCTATCCCCCCTCACTGTATTGTGCACCAGTCATCACTTCCTATCCCCCCTCCCCCCTCACTGTATTGTGCACCAGTCATCACTTCCTATCCCCCCCCCCCCTCACTGTATTGTGCACCAGTCATCACTTCCTATCCCCCCCCTCACTGTATTGTGCACCAGTCATCACTTCCTATCCCCCCCCTCACTGTATTGTGCACCAGTCATCACTTCCTATCCCCCCCCCCTCACTGTATTGTGCACCAGTCATCACTTCCTATCCCCCCCCCTCACTGTATTGTGCACCAGTCATCACTTCCTATCCCCCCTCACTGTATTGTGCACCAGTCATCACTTCCTATCCCCTCCCCTCACTGTATTGTGCACCAGTCATCACTTCCTATCCCCCCCCCTCACTGTATTGTGCACCAGTCATCACTTCCTATCCCCTCCCCTCATTGTATTGTGCACCAGTCATCACTTCCTATCCCCCCCTCACTGTATTGTGCACCAGTCATCACTTCCTATCCCCCCCCTCACTGTATTGTGCACCAGTCATCACTTCCTATCCCCCCCCCTCACTGTATTGTGCACCAGTCATCACTTCCTATCCCCCCCCCCTCACTGTATTGTGCACCAGTCATCACTTCCTATCCCCCCCCCCCTCACTGTATTGTGCACCAGTCATCACTTCCTATCCCCCCCTCACTGTATTGTGCACCAGTCATCACTTCCTATCCCCCCCTCACTGTATTGTGCACCAGTCATCACTTCCTATCCCCCCCCTCACTGTATTGTGCACCAGTCATCACTTCCTATCCCCCCCTCACTGTATTGTGCACCAGTCATCACTTCCTATCCCCCCCCCCCCCTCACTGTATTGTGTACCAGTCATCACTTCCTATCCCCCCCCTCACTGTATTGTGCACCAGTCATCACTTCCTATCCCCCCCACCCCTCACTGTATTGTGCACCAGTCATCACTTCCTATCCCCCCCCCCTCACTGTATTGTGCACCAGTCATCACTTCCTATCCCCCCCCCTCACTTTATTGTGCACCAGTCATCACTTTATTGTGCACCAGTCATCACTTCCTATCCCCCCCACCCCTCACTGTATTGTGCACCAGTCATCACTTCGTATCCCCCCCCCTCACTGTATTGTGCACCAGTCATCACTTCCTATCCCCCCCCTCACTGTATTGTGCACCAGTCATCACTTCCTATCTCCCCCCCCTCACTGTATTGTGCACCAGTCATCACTTCCTATCCCCCCCCCCTCACTGTATTGTGCACCAGTCATCACTTCCTATCCCCCCCTCACTGTATTGTGCACCAGTCATCACTTCCTATCCCCCCCCTCACTGTATTGTGCACCAGTCATCACTTCCTTCCTATCCCCCCCCCCTCACTGTATTGTGCACCAGTCATCACTTCTTATCCCCCCCCCTCACTGTATTGTGCACCAGTCATCACTTCCTATCCCCCCTCACAGTAATGTGCACCAGTCATCACTTCCTATCCCCCCCCCCCTCACTGTATTGTGCACCAGTCATCGCTTCCTATCCCCCCCCCCTCACTGTATTGTGCACCAGTCATCACTTCCTATCCCCCCCTCACTGTATTGTGCACCAGTCATCACTTCCTATCCCCCCTCACTGTATTGTGCACCAGTCATCACTTCCTATCCCCCCCCCCCCTCACTGTATTGTGCACCAGTCATCACTTCCTATCCCCCCTCACTGTATTGTGCACCAGTCATCACTTCCTATCCCCCCTCACTGTATTGTGCACCAGTCATCACTTCCTATCCCCCCCCCCTCACTGTATTGTGCACCAGTCATCACTTCCTATCCCCCCCCCTCACTGTATTGTGCACCAGTCATCACTTCCTATCCCCCCCCCCCCTCACTGTATTGTGCACCAGTCATCACTTCCTATCCCCCTCCCCCTCACTGTATTGTGCACCAGTCATCACTTCCTATCCCCCCCCCCACCCTCACTGTATTGTGCACCAGTCATCACTTCCTATCTGCCCCCCCCTCACTGTATTGTGCACCAGTCATCACTTCCTATCCCCCCCCCCTCACTGTATTGTGCACCAGTCATCACTTCCTATCCCCCCCCCCACTGTATTGTGCACCAGTCATCACTTCCTATCCCCCCCCCCTCACTGTATTGTGCACCAGTCATCACTTCCTATCCCCCCCCCCACTGTATTGTGCACCAGTCATCACTTCCTATCCCCCACCCCTCACTGTATTGTGCACCAGTCATCACTTCCTATCCCCCCCCCCTCACTGTATTGTGCACCAGTCATCACTTCCTATCCCCCCCCCCTCACTTTATTGTGCACCAGTCATCACTTCCTATCCCCCCCCCTCACTGTATTGTGCACCAGTCATCACTTCCTATCCCCCCCCCCTCACTGTATTGTGCACCAGTCATCACTTCCTATCCCCCCCCCACTGTATTGTGCACCAGTCATCACTTCCTATCCCCCCCCTCACTGTATTGTGCACCAGTCATCACTTCCTATCCCCCCCCTCACTGTATTGTGCACCAGTCATCACTTCCTATTCCCCCCCCCCTCACTGTATTGTGCACCAGTCATCACTTCCTATCCCCCCCTCACTGTATTGTGCACCAGTCATCACTTCCTATCCCCCCCCTCACTGTATTGTGCACCAGTCATCACTTCTTCCTATCCCCGCCCCCACTGTATTGTGCACCAGTCATCACTTCCTATCCCCCCCCCTCACTGTATTGTGCACCAGTCATCACTTCCTATCCCCCCCTCACAGTAATGTGCACCAGTCATCACTTCCTATCCCCCCCCCCCTCACTGTATTGTGCACCAGTCATCGCTTCCTATCCCCCCCCCCCTCACTGTATTGTGCACCAGTCATCACTTCCTATCCCCCCTCACTGTATTGTGCACCAGTCATCACTTCCTATCCCCCCTCACTGTATTGTGCACCAGTCATCACTTCCTATCCCCCCCCCTCACTGTATTGTGCACCAGTCATCACTTCCTATCCCCCCTCACTGTATTGTGCACCAGTCATCACTTCCTATCCCCCCTCACTGTATTGTGCACCAGTCATCACTTCCTATCCCCCCCCCTCACTGTATTGTGCACCAGTCATCACTTCCTATCTGCCCCCCCCCCTCACTGTATTGTGCACCAGTCATCACTTCCTATCCCCCCCCCTCACTGTATTGTGCACCAGTCATCACTTCCTATCTGCCCCCCCCCCTCACTGTATTGTGCACCAGTCATCACTTCCTATCCCCCCCCCTCACTGTATTGTGCACCAGTCATCACTTCCTATCCCCCCTCACTGTATTGTGCACCAGTCATCACTTCCTATCCCCCCCCCCCTCACTGTATTGTGCACCAGTGATCACTTCCTATCTGCCCCCCCCCCTCACTGTATTGTGCACCAGTCATCACTTCCTATCCCCCTCCCTCACTGTATTGTGCACCAGTCATCACTTCCTATCCCCCCCCCTCACTGTATTGTGCACCAGTCATCACTTCCTATCCCCCCCCCCCCTCACTGTATTGTGCACCAGTCATCACTTCCTATCCCCCCCCCCTCACTGTATTGTGCACCAGTCATCACTTCCTATCCCCCCTCACTGTATTGTGCACCAGTCATCACTTCCTATCCCCCCCCCCCTCACTGTATTGTGCACCAGTCATCACTTCCTATCCCCCCCCTCACTGTATTGTGCACCAGTCATCACTTCCTATTCCCCCTCACTGTATTGTGCACCAGTCATCACTTCCTATCCTCCCCCCCCTCACTGTATTGTGCACCAGTCATCACTTCCTATCTGCCCCCCCCTCACTGTATTGTGCACCAGTCATCACTTCCTATCCCCCTCCCTCACTGTATTGTGCACCAGTCATCACTTCCTATCCCCCCCCCCCTCACTGTATTGTGCACCAGTCATCACTTCCTACCCCCCCCCCCTCACTGTATTGTGCACCAGTCATCACTTCCTATCCCCCCCCCCCACTGTATTGTGCACCAGTCATCACTTCCTATCCCCCCCCCTCACTGTATTGTGCACCAGTCATCACTTCCTATCCCCCCCCCCTCACTGTATTGTGCACCAGTTATCACTTCCTATCCCCCCCCCTCACTGTATTGTGCACCAGTCATCACTTCCTATCCCCCCCCTCACTGTAATGTGCACCAGTCATCACTTCCTATCCCCCCCCCCTCACTGTATTGTGCACCAGTCATCACTTCCTATCTCCCCCCCCTCACTGTATTGTGCACCAGTCATCACTTCCTATCCCCCCTCCCCCCTCACTGTATTGTGCACCAGTCATCACTTCCTATCCCCCCCCCCTCACTGTATTGTGCACCAGTCATCACTTCCTATCCCTCCTCACTGTATTGTGCACCAGTCATCACTTCCTATCCCCCCCCCCTCACTGTATTGTGCACCAGTCATCACTTCCTATCCCCCCCCCCCTCACTGTATTGTGCACCAGTCATCACTTCCTATCCCCCCTCACTGTATTGTGCACCAGTCATCACTTCCTATCCCCCCCCTCACTGTATTGTGCACCAGTCATCACTTCCTATCCCTCCTCACTGTATTGTGCACCAGTCATCACTTCCTATCCCCCCCCCCTCACTGTATTGTGCACCAGTCATCACTTCCTACCCCCCCCCCTCCCCTCACTGTATTGTGCACCAGTCATCACTTCCTATCACCCCCCCCCCTCACTGTATTGTGCACCAGTCATCACTTCCTATCCCCCCTCACTGTATTGTGCACCAGTCATCACTTCCTATCCCCCCCCCTCACTGTATTGTGCACCAGTCATCACTTCCTATCCCGCCCCTCACTGTATTGTGCACCAGTCATCACTTCCTATCCCCCCCCCCCTCACTGTATTGTGCACCAGTCATCACTTCCTATCCCCCCCCCCTCACTGTATTGTGCACCAGTCATCCCTGTCTGTAATACCCCCACCAGCGTGGTGCTATGTGTGCCTGCCATTTACAGACATGTTCGGGAATCCTGGCTCTGGAATGTAGGCGTGCTTTTCAGGAGCTGCTCAATATCTGCACGCACGTGCCAGAGAATGCAGTCGTTGCAGACCGTGCAAGGCTTGTTAGCAAAGAATTCACATCAACTTCCTGCTCTCTCTCTCTCTCTCTCTCTCTCTCTCTCTCTCTCTCTCTCTCTCTCTCTCTTAATAATAATAATAATAATAATGGATACTTATATAGCACACTATCCAGGAATCTGCTCTAGGTGCTTTACAAAACGCTTTTGATAACATAAAACATTATATCTATGTTACATACACACACCAAAATGTGACCACACACACACACACACGCACGCACGCACGTACGCGCACACACACACGCACGCACGCACACACACACACACACACTGCATACATACATTTTAACATACATGTGTATCTAACAGCTACCCTAACAAATACGCACACATAGGCAGGCACAAACTTACATAAACACACGCACACACAATACACATTCATATACATGCATGTAGTTGTGGACCTGCCACAATTGAACTTATTGCTGAGGGAAAAGGTGAGTTTTGAGACGAGATTTAAAAGATGCGAGGGAATCAGAGTGACGGAGGTTATCAGGGAGCTTGTTCCACGTCTTTGGCGATTGAAAAGAAAACGATCTGTGTCCATAGGTCTTACTTCTGACGTGAGGTATCCTGAGAAGTCGAGTATCAGAGGAAGAACGGAGCTGGCGAGACGGAGTATAGATATGGATGAGTTCAGAAAGATACTTGGGGCCAGATCCCAAAGGGCCGGATGTAAACAAACACATTTTGCATGCATTTCTTTACCCTCTCTTCATAAAATTCCGTTTGTTCGTTCTTTCTCTCTCGTTCTCTCTATTTCTTTCATGTGTCTCAGTTCGGTTCATTTTTCAAGGAGGTTCCACTGCGTCCGGACAAGACAAATCCATATACGCCACACAACATCTGCTAAGCAGATGCCTCACCAGCAGTATAACCCAACGCGCTTAGTCAGTCCTTGATATAAAAAGCATAAGCAAATGAATGGATACAACTTTAAATGCACACACACACACACACACACACACACACACACACACACACACACACAGGCAGACAGAAAGACAGACAGACAGACAGACAGATAGTCGGCGTTTAGAAAGAGCTCACCTCCTCTCCGGCACAGCACACAAGATACTCTACCACACCAGCACACAGTAGATGTCACAACACATCACACTTCTACCACTTCAAATGATCCAGGTTCAACCGACATGCGTTGATGAGTGACGTCATTGCTGCCTTATCTCCCCTGACACTACAGACATGAGGCATCTCCCCCACACACCTTGTACTGACACTACAGACATGAAGCATCTCCCCCACACACCTTGTACTGACACTACAGACATGAAGTATCTCCCACACACACCTTATACTGACACTACAACAGACATGAAGCATCTCCCCACACACCTTGTACTGACACTACAGACATGAAGCATCTCCCCACACACCTTGTACTGACACTACAGACATGAAGCATCTCCCCCACACACCTTGTACTGACACTACAACAGACATGAAGCATCTCCCCACACACCTTGTACTGACACTACAGACATGAAGCATCTCCCCCACACACCTTGTACTGACACTACAGACATGAAGCATCTCCCCCACACACCTTGTACTGACACTACAGACATGAAGCATCTCCCCCACACACCTTGTACTGACACTACAGACATGAAGCATCTCCCCCACACACCTTGTACTGACACTACAGACATGAAGCATCTCCCCCACACACCTTGTACTGACACTACAGACATGAAGCATCTCCCCCACACACCTTGTACTGACACTACAGACATGAAGCATCTCCCCACATACCTTGTACTGACACTACAGACATGAAGCATCTCCCCAAACACCTTGTACTGACACTACAGACATGAAGTATCTCCCCCACACACCTTGTACTGACACTACAGACATGAAGCATCTCCCCCACACACCTTGTACTGACACTACAACAGACATGAAGCATCTCCCCTACACACCTTGTACTGACACTACAGACATGAAGCATCTCCCCCACACACCTTGTACTGACACTACAACAGACATGAAGCATCTCCCCACACACCTTGTACTGACACTACAGACATGAAGCATCTCCCCCACACACCTTGTACTGACACTACAGACATGAAGCATCTCCCCTACACACCTTGTACTGACACTACAGACATGAAGCATCTCCCCCACACACCTTGTACTGACACCACAGACATGAAGCATCTCCCCACACACCTTGTACTGACACTACAGACATGAAGCATCTCCCCACACACCTTGTACTGACACTACAGACATGAAGCATCTCCCCCACACACCTTGTACTGACACTACAACAGACATGAAGCATCTCCCCCACACACCTTGTACTGACACTACAGACATGAAGCATCTCCCCCACACACCTTGTACTGACACTACAGACATGAAACATCTCCCCCACACACCTTGTACTGACACTACAGACATGAAGTATCTCCCCCACACACCTTGTACTGACACTACAGACATGAAGCATCTCCCCACACACCTTGTACTGACACTACAGACATGAAGCATCTCCCCACACACCTTGTACTGATACTACAGACATGAAGTATCTCCCCACACACCTTGTACTGACACTACAACAGACATGAAGCATCTCCCCCACACACCTTGTACTGACACTACAGACATGAAGCATCTCCCCCACACACCTTGTACTGACACTACAGACATGAAGCATCTCCCCCACACACCTTGTACTGACACTACAGACATGAAGCATCTCCCCCACACACCTTGTACTGACACTACAGACATGAAGCATCTCCCCCACACACCTTGTACTGACACTACAGACATGAAGCATCTCCCCCACACACCTTGTACTGACACTACAGCCGACATGAAGCATCTCCCCCACACACCTTGTACTGACACTACAGACATGAAGCATCTCCCAACACACTTTGTACTGACACTACAGACATGAAGCATCTCCCTTACACACCTTGTAATGACACTACAGACATGAAGCATCTCCCCCACACACCTTGTACTGACACTACAACAGACATGAAGCATCTCCCCCACACACCTTGTACTGACACTACAGACATGAAGCATCTCCCCACACACCTTGTACTGACACTACAGACATGAAGCATCTCCCCTACACACCTTGTACTGACACTACAACAGACATGAAGCATCTCCCCACACACCTTGTACTGACACTACAGACATGAAGTATCTCCCCCACACACCTTGTACTGACACTACAGACATGAAGCATCTCCCCTACACACCTTGTACTGACACTACAGACATGAAGCATCTCCCCCACACACCTTGTACTGACACCACAGACATGAAGCATCTCCCCACACACCTTGTACTGACACTACAGACATGAAGCATCTCCCCACACACCTTGTACTGACACTACAGACATGAAGCATCTCCCCCACACACCTTGTACTGACACTACAACAGACATGAAGCATCTCCCCCACACACCTTGTACTGACACTACAGACATGAAGCATCTCCCCCACACACCTTGTACTGACACTACAGACATGAAACATCTCCCCCACACACCTTGTACTGACACTACAGACATGAAGTATCTCCCCCACACACCTTGTACTGACACTACAGACATGAAGCATCTCCCCACACACCTTGTACTGACACTACAGACATGAAGCATCTCCCCACACACCTTGTACTGATACTACAGACATGAAGTATCTCCCCACACACCTTGTACTGACACTACAACAGACATGAAGCATCTCCCCCACACACCTTGTACTGACACTACAGACATGAAGCATCTCCCCCACACACCTTGTACTGACACTACAGACATGAAGCATCTCCCCCACACACCTTGTACTGACACTACAGACATGAAGCATCTCCCCCACACACCTTGTACTGACACTACAGACATGAAGTATCTCCCCACACACCTTGTACTGACACTATAGACATGAAGCATCTCCCCTACACACCTTGTACTGACACTACAGCCGACATGAAGCATCTCCCCACACACCTTGTACTGACACTACAGACATGAAGCATCTCCCAACACACTTTGTACTGACACTACAGACATGAAGCATCTCCCTTACACACCTTGTAATGACACTACAGACATGAAGCATCTCCCCAACACACCTTGTACTGACACTACAACAGACATGAAGCATCTCCCCCACACACCTTGTACTGACACTACAGACATGAAGCATCTCCCCCACACACCTTGTACTGACACTACAACAGACATGAAGCATCTCCCCCACACACCTTGTACTGACACTACAGACATGAAGCATCTCCCCCACACACCTTGTACTGACACTACAGACATGAAGCATCTCCCCACACACCTTGTACTGACACTACAGACATGAAGCATCTCCCCCACACACCTTGTACTGACACTATAGCCGACATGAAGCATCTCCCAACACACCTTGTACTGTCACAGGCTACAGGTACAGAGCGGGAGAGGGGGAGAGAGAGAACGGTAGAACAGCAACAGTTTTCGTTTGATTCTCTCTATCTCTCCCTCTCCCCCTCTCTTTCTCTCTCAGTTGTGAGAGAGAAAGGGGGATGGGGTGGGGGGACTAAAAAAGAGAGGCAGATATATAAATAAAAAGGGAAAGAGACGTTCTTCTTTCCCGCAACAATGTTACTTTGCAGAATGTGTGCGGTTTCTCCAAGATCGTCGGAACCCAAAACAATTACGACAAAGAAGCCACGAGAAGCATGTGTAAATTTATCTGTTGGCCACAAACCCCAAATAGCACAGCATACACCGACTTCCGTCCCATTGTCTGGGCTGAATTCCTGTGACTGCGTTCAGGATAAAAACACAACAACAAATCACGTATCTTATATGACCCAGACAACTGCAAGGTTCTCTCTCTCTCTCTCTCTCTCTCTCTCTCTCTCTCTCTCTCTCTCTTCTTCTTCTTCTTCTTCTTCTTCTTCTTCTTCTTCTTCACATACGCACATACACTTAGATTTCGACATACCTAGAAGAAGATGTGGTCATTTTAAGCGAATCATGATCGACCCCACGTTGTTGGAAATGACTCCTTTTTGTGGGGTCAAGGAAGCCCCATCGTCTGTCGACATGTCTGAGGTCTCTCTCCACTGTTTGCTGGTGTCACCCTATCGTCTGTCGACATGTCTGAGGTCTCTCTTCACTGTTTGCTGGTGTCACCCCATCGTCTGTCGACATGTCTGAGGTCTCTCTTCACTGTTTGCTGGTGTCACCCCATCGTCTGTCGATATGTCTGAGGTCTCTCTTCACTGTTTGCTGGTGTCACCCCATCGTCTGTCGACATGCCTGAGGTCTCTCTTCACTGTTTGCTGGTGTCACCCTATCGTCTGTCGATATGTCTGAGGTCTCTCTTCACTGTTCGCTGGTGTCACCCCATCTTTTGTAGACATGCCTGAGGTATGTCTTCACTGTTTGCTGGTGTCACCCCATCGTCTGTCGACATGTCTGAGGTCTCTCTTCACTGTTTGCTGGTGTCACCCTATCATCTGTTGCTATGTCTGAGGTCTCTCTCCACTGTTTGCTGGTGTCACCCCATCGTCTGTAGACATACCTGAGGTCTCTCTCTACTGTTTGTTGGTGTCAACCCATCGTCTGTCGATATGTCTGAGGTCTCTCTCCACGGTTTGTTGTCAAAAAACCTGATGCACAAGTTTAGAGATATAGAAAATATGGAAAGTAATGGGGTGAAGGTCAGTGTGTGTGTGTGTGTGTGTGTGTGTGTGTGTGTGTGTGTGTGTGTGTGTGTGTGTGTGTGTGTGTGTGTGTGTGTGTGTGTGTGTGTGTGTGTGTGTGTGTGTGTGTGTGTGTGTGTGTGTGGCTGTGCGCGCGTGTATATATATATATATATATATATATATATATATATATATATATATATATATATATATATATATACATATATATATATATGTGTGTGTGTGTGTGTGTGTGTGTGTGTGTGTACGTGCCTGCGTGAGTGCGTGTGCGTGTGGGTGCATCCTCTCTTTGTGGGTATTTGGTGCCTTTGTGTATGTGTGTGTGTGTGTGCGTGTGTGTGTGTGTATGTGTGTGTGCGTGAGAGAGAGAGAGAGAGAGAGAGAGAGAGAGAGAATGACAATGACAATGACAAATGTTTTATTGCGGGTAGAATGGATAAGCTGGAAGCTTCTTTACACCATGCCCTCACACACGCATACACACACATGTGTATGTGCGTATGTGAAGAAGAAGAAGAAGAAGAAGAAGAAGAGAGAGAGAGAGAGAGAGAGAGAGAGAGAGAGAGAGATGTTTATCGTTTGACAAACGTAGTGAGTTGTAAACGAGTGTGTCTGTTTTACCACTTTGACTACTGCTGACTAGGTACAGACGTCAGTGAAGGGCTGTCACCTCACTGAGACAGCACTGAACTCACTGGTCAGGACGTCAGTGAAGGGCTGTCACCTCACTGAGACAGCACTGAACTCACTGGTCAGGACGTCAGTGAAGGGCTGTCACCTCACTGAGAGAGCACTGAACTCACTGGTCAGGATGTCAGTGAAGGGCTGTCACCTCACTGAGAGAGCACTGAACTCACTGGTCAGGACGTCAGTGAAGGGCTGTCACCTCACTGAGAGAGCACTGAACTCACTGGTCAGGATGTCAGTGAAGGGCTGTCACCTCACTGAGAGAGCACTGAACTTACTGATCAGGATGTCAGTGAAGGGCTGTCACCTCACTGAGAGAGCACTGAACTCACTGGTCAGGACGTCAGTGAAGGGCTGTCACCTCACTGAGAGAGCACTGAACTCACTGGTCAGGACGTCAGTGAAGGGCTGTCACCTCACTGAGAGAGCACTGAACTCACTGGTCAGGACGTCAGTGAAGGGCTGTCACCTCACTGAGAGAGCACTGAACTCACTGGTCAGGACGTCAGTGAAGGGCTGTCACCTCACTGAGAGAGCACTGAACTCACTGGTCAGGACGTCAGTGAAGGGCTGTCACCTCACTGAGACAGCACTGAACTCACTGGTCAGGATGTCAGTGAAGGACTGTCACCTCACTGAGAGAGCACTGAACTTACTGGTCAGGACGTCAGTGAAGGGCTGTCACCTCACTGAGACAGCACTGAACTCACTGGTCAGGACGTCAGTGAAGGGCTGTCACCTCACTGAGAGAGCACTGAACTCACTGGTCAGGACGTCAGTGAAGGGCTGTCACCTCACTGAGACAGCACTGAACTCATTGGTCAGGACGTCAGTCACCATTCTACATCTGGACGTCTTCTCCTCAGGACTGCATAAGGTTTGTTGCTGTGTTCAGCAGACACAGTGACACCATTGAAACGTGCATGAAGTGTAGCAGTGTGTTTACAAACCCCATGCCACACTGATCCCATTTCACCAAGGGTCGGCAGTAAAGGGTTAACATGGCTGAATTGTGCAGTAAAGGGTTAACATGGCTGAATTGTGCAGTAAAGGGTTAACATGGCTGAATTGTGCAGTAAAGGGTTAACATGGCTGAATTGTGCAGTAAAGGGTTAACATGGCTGAATTGTGCAGTAAAGGGTTAACATGGCTGAATTGTGCAGTAAAGGGTTAACATGGCTGAATTGTGCAGTAAAGGGTTAACAGTGGCTGAATTGTGCAGTAAAGGGTTAACATGGCTGAATTGTGCAGTAAAGGGTTAACATGGCTGAATTGTGCAGTAAAGGGTTAACATGGCTGAATTGTGCAGTAAAGGGTTAACATGGCTGAATTGTGCAGTAAAGGGTTAACAGTGGCTGAATTGTGCAGTAAAGGGTTAACATGGCTGAATTGTGCAGTAAAGGGTTAACATGGCTGAATTGTGCAGTAAAGGGTTAACAGTGGCTGAATTGTGCAGTAAAGGGTTAACATGGCTGAATTGTGCAGTACAGGGTTAACATGGCTGAATTGTGCAGTAAAGGGTTAACATGGCTGAATTGTGCAGTAAAGGGTTAACATGGCTGGATTGTGCAGCTGATACACAAACACAGTCATACATGACACAATGCTTTGTGCGTGCACGTAGTTTGTTCATTAGATAAACAGTTTGTTCGTTATGCATTTCTTAAAAAGGTCAGTGTTGATTTTAGAAAACACCTTATGATGCTAAAAAGGTCAGTGTTTGACGGTAACAGAGTCAGTGTTGATTCCAGAAAACACCTTATGATCGAAACGTGGTCAGTATTGATTCCAGAAAACACCTTATGACGGTAACAGAGTCAGTATTGATTCCAGAAAACACCTTATGACGGTAAAAGGTCAGTGTTGATTCCAGAAAACACCTTATGACGGTAACAGAGTCAGTATTGATTCCAGAAAACACCTTATGATCGAAACGTGGTCAGTATTGATTCCAAAAAACACCTTATGACGGTAACAGAGTCAGTATTGATTCCAGAAAACACCTTATGACTGTAAAAATGTCAGTGTTGATTAAAAAAAAACACCCTATGACAGTAACAGGGGTGAAAAAGTAAAGAAAAAAAGAAGGAATGAAAACGGAGAATTGCAAACAAAACGTAGAGACAATGGAAGTGCCAACATTATGCAGTGCTCAGCGACTGTGTCAATGAAATAATGAGCAGTTCACGCTGTTTCGTGAACAGAGAGGCAGCTATTTCAAAACACCACAAGCTGCCAGTAACGTAAAATAAATGAGACGGAAAATATGGTGATCTCGCCAAGGAGACCTGGGGAAATCATTCAGTCACTTTGCACTCTCTGCACTCTGGGGTTTAAATCTACAGACAGCAGAAGACAACCGCTGTCACGGGGAAATGCAGCACTGTTCACAACGTGTCCTCGTGTGACGACAGCAGAAAATGACTCTTTTGTCATCCTCTCGGCTCTCTGACAGGGAGAGAAAGAGAGAGGGAGAGAGAAAGAGAGGAGGGGGGGGGGGGAGGGCGGGGGGGAGTGAGTGGAGAGAGTGAGATAAAATGAAAGAGAGAGAGAGAGAGAGAGAATAAAAGGGTGGAGAGAGAGAAAAAAAGAGAGAGAGGGGGAAAGAGAGAGGCAGACAGGCAGGCAGAGACAGACAGACAGACAGACGCACACACACACACACGTTACAGAGATAGACAGACAGAGTGAGGTAAAGGACAAGACCCTCTGCGCTTGCAGAGTTCCTGGCAGCAATTTCTATCGTCACCTCGACTGGACATGCAGAAACATTTCTTTGAATGATGAGGGATCTTTTCACTTAGCTTTTATTTCCCTCCGTTGGGCCAACAGCAAAGTAAGAGCTATATAACTGATGGTTTCTCCACAACAATTGAAATTTATTTGCAGCTTCTTTTTTTTAAAAAGTTTTATGAATCTCGAATCTTGCAGGATAATTGGCCTTTGGGAATCATTCCAAAAAAGCCTCCTGGGGCCGTTATCAAGAGACCATTGTGCCTGAGGCAAGGCAAACCGCCCGAGGGTAAGCAATAACCGGTATCAGGAACACAAGATCCAACCCACGGGTCTACAAACACGAAGGCGATTTACCCTGACTACCTGCCCCAGGTGACTGCCCACGAAGCAGAGGTAAATATTGCGGAGCCTTTGGATTTAAACAATTTTTATCCAAAGAAACAACATAGCATAGCACTTAAATGCAAACGGCATGGGAAGGACATCAAAAATGGCTTATTTTGTTAGAGAAATCAAAGTAAATATAATCACATTGACAAGTAGAGGCAAAACAATACATGAAGAGACACTAGCATTGTGGCATTGTTTTTTATTGAGTGAACACAGGCAGGCTTTGCGGATTGCACGTGTTTTACTCATTCTCTGACAATGGCAGGCTTTGCGGATTGCACGTGTTTTACTCATTGTCTGACAATGGCAGGCTTTGCGGACTGCACGTGTTTTACTCATTGTCTGACAATGGCAGGCTTTGCGGACTGCACGTGTTTTACTCATTGTCTGACAATGGCAGGCTTTGCGGACTGCACGTGTTTTACTCATTGTCTGACAATGGCAGGCTTTGCGGATTGCACGTGTTTTACTCATTCTCTTCACAATGGCAGGCTTTGCGGATTGCACGTGTTTTACTCATTGTCTGACAATGGCAGGCTTTGCGGATTGCACGTGTTTTACTCATTGTCTGACAATGGCAGGCTTTGCGGATTGCACGTGTTTTACTCATTGTCTGACAATGGCAGGCTTTGCGGACTGCACGTGTTTTACTCATTCTCTGACAATGCTCTGAACTGTAGTGGGGTGAGAAGAGCTTGGCAGAAGGGAATCCTGGGAGTTTCAATAAAAGAGAACGGTTCAGCTGACCGCGCGTTTCTTGAATAGGAAGATAACTTAATCATCACGTTAAACTGTACCCGTGGGTTGCTGCCACGAGGAAATAAACTTGCCTGAAGACAAAATGAAGTTTGTCTTGAATACGGCCCGTGGCCGAGAAAGTGGGTGTATGAACTGGAAAAGACATTCCAATATCATTTCTAAACCCTGTTGGCAAACATCTGTCTGTCTGACTTTAGTCCTTTCTAAACCCTGTTGGCAAACATCTGTCTGTCTGACTTTAGTCCTTTCTAAACCCTGTTGGCAAACATCTGTCTGTCTGATTTTAGCCCTTTCTAAACCCTGTCGGCAAACATCTGTCTGTCTGACTTTAGTCCTTTCTAAACCCTGTTGGCAAACATCTGTCTGTCTGACTTTAGTCCTTTCTAAACCCTGTTGGCAAACATCTGTCTGTCTGACTTTAGTCCTTTCTAAACCCTGTCGGCAAACATCTGTCTGTCTGATTTTAGCCCTTTCTAAACCCTGTCGGCAAACATCTGTCTGTCTGATTTTAGCCCTTTCTAAACCCTGTCGGCAAACATCTGTCTGTCTGACTTTAGTCCTTTCTAAACCCTGTTGGCAAACATCTGTCTGTCTGATTTTAGCCCTTTCTAAACCCTGTCGGCAAACATCTGTCTGTCTGACTTTAGTCCTTTCTAAACCCTGTTGGCAAACATCTGTCTGTCTGACTTTAGTCCTTTCTAAACCCTGTCGGCAAACATCTGTCTGTCTGACTTTAGTCCTTTCTAAACCCTGTTGGCAAACATCTGTCTGGCTTTGGGCCTTTCTAAACCCTGTTGGCAAACATCTGTCTGGCTTTGGGCCTTTCTAAATAAACCCTGTTGGCAAACATCTCTCTGGCTTTGGGCCTTTCTAAATAAACCCTGTAGGCAAACATCTGTCTGGCTTTGGGCCTTTCTAAATCCTGTCGGCAAGTGTCATTTTTGGGAAGAGAGTGGTGGGGAGGAAGGGAATGGTGCGGGAGATGGTCAACACAATGGTCAAACCATACCAGGAAGAACTGAGGCCCAGTTAAGGATAAAAACCACAACAAACACATCCACTTTTATCGGAAGTGACAGGTACTGATTCACAGTCCATCTATTGTGCATATGGGTCGAGGTATGTTTTCCCTTCCCCCTTCACTTCATACAATTTAAGCGGATGTTTTTTCCAGATAAGATAAAACATCGAGATCTCTTCTTCTGTGAGGTGCACTCTGCATCAAAAGAAAGAGAGAAGGGGGAGAGGCAGAGGTTGAGAGAGAGAGAGAGAGAGAGGTGGGGGGAGAAAGAGAAGGGGAGGAGGTGGAGAGAGAGGGGGGATGAGAGAGAAAGAGGAGATGTAAAGAGAGAGAGAGAGGGGGGGGGGGGGGGGGGGGGGGGGGGCGGAGGGGACACGGGCTATTCAGCAAAAGGCTTTGGCCCAGTGTGAAGGTGTATGACCAGACTTCAGTCCTGTCATCATCAATGGTTTCCCAGGAAATCTCACGTCAGCGCCATTCCTCTTGATTTCAAACCTTTCTGCAGATAAAGACACCGCATAGTGTCAGCACTGGCAGAGAACATCAAGAACTTCAATCCAAATAAATTTGCGTGGAGGACAGATGGACAGAGAGAGATGGAGAGAGGGAGAGCGTGGGGACTCTGCAATAAGGTCTATATCTCAGCACCCACACCCCAGCCTACCAACATGCAATAAGGTCTATATCTCAGCACCCACACCCCAGCCTACCAACATGCAATAATGTCTATATCTCAGCACCCACACTCCACCCTACCAACATGCAATAAGGTCTATATCTTAGCACCCACACTCCACCCTACCAACATGCAATAAGGTCTATATCTCAGCACCCACACCCCAGCCTATCAACATGCAATAAGGTCTATATCTCAGCACCCACACCCCACCCTATCAACATGCAATAAGGTCTATATCTCAGCACCCACACTCCACCCTAACAACATGCAATAAGGTCTATATCTCAGCACCCACACCCCACCCTATCAACATGCAATAAGGTCTATATCTCAGCACCCACACCCCAGCCTACCAACATGCAATAAGGTCTATATCTCAAGGTATATATTCTTCATCAAACACTTGGTCATCAACTGATAGTTTGATCCATCCGAAATTCATTTCTTTGTCATCACCTGCCATTTTCATGGCACGTGACATCCGTGTGTGTGTGTGTGTGTGTGTGTGTGTGTTTCAGACGTTTTCTTTTGACAACGTATCAGCTGACAGGACGGGCTTGTGGCTGATACAGATCCCCTGCCTCTCTCTCTCTCTCTCTCTCTCTCTCTCTCTCTCTCTCACACAAACACACACACATACACATACACGCGCGCGCGCACACACACACACACACACACACACACACACATTTTGTTTTTTGTTTTCGCACATTTTCGGTTTTTTTCGTTTGATTATTATTCATTGCTTGCTGATATTTGTTGTTGATTTTATGTCTCCCCCACCCCCCGCCCCCAGCCCCCCTCCCTCTGGATCATAATGTAATTTGTCCACCAAACATTTTGTTTTCAGTACGAGCTGGAAAGCATCACACAGACAGCGACATAGCGTGACACAGATAGATGGAAAGACAGAGATCGAGATAAAGAGAGGGGGAGTAAGACACAGATGACAGACAGACAGACAGACAGACAGACAGAGTTACACAGACAGGCAGGCGAACACAGAGAAACAGAGAGGGTCACATATGGACTGGGCGGGGAGGGGGGTGGGGGTGGGGTGACCGCTCACAACACCTGCTCCCCTTGTCCCACCCACAGGACATGACTGCTGTGTCTGAACAGTGCACTACAAGACAGGACATGTCTGAACAGTGCACTACAAGACAGGACATGTCTGAACAGTGCACTACAAGACAGGACATGTCTGAACAGTGCACTACAAGACAGGACATGTCTGAACAGTGCACTACAAAACAGAACATGTCTGAACAGTGCACTACAAGACAGGACATGTCTGAACAGTGCGTTACAAAACAGGACATGTTTGCTGTGTCTTAAGAGTGTGTTACAAGACAGGACATGTCTGCTGTGTCTTAACAGTGCACTGGAAAACAAGACAACATGTCTGCACAACACGGTGCATTGATCCACCTTGTACCACGCTGCAATACAGGACAACATGTCTGAACAACACGGTGCATTGATCCACCTTGTACCACGCTGCAATACAGGACAACATGTCTGAACAACACGGTGCATTGATCCACCTTGTACCACGCTGCAATACAGGACAACATGTCTGAACAATACGGTGCATTGATCCACCTTGTACCACGCTGCAATACAGGACAACATGTCTGAACAACACGGTGCATTGATCCACCTTGTACCACGCTGCAATACAGGACAACATGTCTGAACAACACGGTGCATTGATCCACCTTGTACCACGCTGCAATACAGGACAACATGTCTGAACAACACGGTGCATTGATCCACCTTGTACCACGCTGCAATACAGGACAACATGTCTGCACAATACGGTGCATTGATCCACCTTGTACCATGCTGCAATACAGGACAACATGTCTGAACAATACGGTGCATTGATCCACCTTGTACCACGCTGCAATACAGGACAACATGTCTGAACAACACGGTGCATTGATCCACCTTGTACCACGCTGCAATACAGGACAACATGTCTGCACAATACGGTGCATTGATCCACCTTGTACCACGCTGCAATACAGGACAACATGTCTGCACAATACGGTGCATTGATCCACCTTGTACCACGCTGCAATACAGGACAACATGTCTGAACAATACGGTGCATTGATCCACCTTGTACCACGCTGCAATACAGGGCAACATGTCTGAACAATACGGTGCATTGATCCACCTTGTACCACGCTGCAATACAGGACAACATGTCTGAACAACACGGTGCATTGATCCACCTTGTACCACGCTGCAATACAGGACAACATGTCTGAACAACACGGTGCAGTGCTGTCATCATGTACTGGAATCCCTAGCAACTCTACCGCCCCCTAGCCACCGCTCCCAGCACCACCCCCACCACCCCCCCCCCCAGCACCGCCCCCAGCACCCCCCACCCCCCCAACCACCTGTTCCTGTCTGAACCCTTCTCCCTGCCAGCCACACAGGGTTCAATGCCCAACAGGTTTCCCACTTCACAGTGTCTTGTTTTGAGCCGATCCCACCCCAACGCCATCACCCCAACCCTCCACCCTCAAGCGATTCAGGTTATGGTCCTCGCTGTGGCATTAGAAATACCCACTTCTTCCACATCACCCAGGTATATACCCCCACCACCCTTTGTCTCAATAGTCTGCTCTCCATTTGAAGAAAGATAAAGCAGAGAGAAAGTGTCGCAAATACCCTTTGCAAACAGGCTAGAGGCCTTGACCTATAATTATTATTTACTCTCTCTCTCTCTCCGTCACTCTCTTTTCAAAAAAGTACCATTCAGAACTCATGAAAGAACGTGTTAATACAATGTTGTAACCTTTCCCACTCTCACATTTTTTTGGTGTGTGTCCGTCTGTTTGTCTGCCTGTCTGTTTGTCTGTCTCTCTCGTTGTTGCTTCTTTCTCTTTCTGACCGAAGTAATATTCATGCATGTAGCTATGTTGTTAATCTTTTCTTCGACATACTATGAAATCTATTCATATAATGTTATGTTTTTGTATTGGTTGTCTGATATATTTTCCCCTTTTCATGAGGGCAGGATGAAAACAAGCCAGTTGTACTCATTTTGTTTTCCCCTCAATAAAAAAAATGTTCGTTCATTCGTTCTCTCTCTCTCTCTCTCTCTCTCTCTCTCTCTCTCTCTCTCTCTCTTCTGCTTCTTCTTCTTCTTCTTCTTTTTTCCCCCTCAAATTCTGGATGATTTACTGGATACTCGCAACACGAGAGATATATATCACTTTGTACCACCTTTCTGTAATTTATCTATCTATCCATATATATATATGTATATATATATATATATATATATATATAGAGAGAGAGAGAGAGAGAGAGAGAGAGAGATAGATATACATATGTGTGTGTACATTATGCACACACAATCTCTCTCTCACGTACGGACGCACGCACGCGCGCACACACACACACACACACACACACACACACACACACACCACTTGACGGTGGAGCATGAGGGTTTCCAGGGAACAGCTGCTTGGAGCGAAGAAACATGTTGACAAGGACCACAGCAAGAGCCAGTCCATCCCTCAGCTGTGTGTGTGTGTGTGGGGGGGGGGGGTGGGGGGTGGGGGGGTGGCAGTCTGTGTTCAGTCCATCCCTCAGCTGTGTGTGTGTGTGGGGGGGGGTGGGGGTGGGGGGTGGGGGTGGCAGTCTGTGTTCAGTCCATCCCTCAGCTGTGTGTGTGTGTGTGGGGTGGGTGGGAGTGGGGGGTGGGGTGGTAGTCTGTGTTCAGTCCATCCCTCAGCTGTGTGTGTGTGTGTGTGTGTGTGGGGGGGGGGGTTGGGGGTGGGGGGGGGGGTGGCAGTCTGTGTTCAGTCCATCCCTCAGCTGTGTGTGTGTGTGTGGGGGGGGGGGGTGGCAGTCTGTGTTCAGTCCATCCCTCAGCTGTGTGTGTGTGTGGGGGGGGGGGGGGGGGGGGGGTGGGGGTGGCTGTGTTCAGTCCATCCCTCAGCTGTGTGTGTGTGTGTGTGTGGGAGGGGGGGGTGGCTGTGTTCAGTCCATCCCTCAGCTGTGTGTGTGTGTGGGGGGGGGGGGGGGGGCAGTCTGTGTTCTGTCTTTCAGCTGTGTGAGGGGGGGGGAGGCAGTCTGTGTTCAGTCCATCCCTCAGCTGTGTGAGGGAGGGGGGGTGAGGCAGTCTGTGTTCTACAGCAACAGCCAGTCCACCCCTCAGCTGCACGTGGCGCTATTCTGGTCACCCGCTGGATGACGTCAGCCTGTTTCTATTTCCCCGAGCCCGGCAGGGGGGAGGGGGAGATAGGGATTGAGGGGGTCGGGGGGGAGGGGGGGAGACAAAATGCAAACACAAGCAAGCTTGGCAGAAGCGGGACATACTGTGCTCCAAGGAAAAGCCCAGACATTCACTCTGCCATGTTCCGGAAATGAGTCTGATGGGATGCCGTGCAGCGGTGCAAGCTGTGTGTCACGTGATCCCTCAGTCCGCCAATTACGAGTCGTAACACATTCTGCGGCCATTACAGCAGCCAATGGAACTGCTTGCCACAACCCAGTTCTCTGCAGACAGCACTCAGCTGTCGATTGCTCAGGAATTCCTGTAACTGCTGTTTTTGGTATTTCATTTGGTTGTTGTTTTCAGTCTGTGAATTTCTGAAAGGATAATGGCGCTGCCTTCCCTGACAAGCTGAGACATGGAGTTCAGGCCTTTTCCCCGTTCTCTTGGGCCGGGTGGCGAACTTAGATCAGCAGAAACATAAACAGGAATGTTTTTGTTCGATTTTTCTAATACGATGATGCACCTTTGTTCAACACTCTCTCTCTCTCTCTCTCTCTCTCTCTCTATATATATATATATATATATATATATAATAGTCAAAATATATCGGAAAAATAGTGGATAACAAAAATGATATAAAACTAGTTATATGTAATGCCTGCAGCAAAAACATATTTCTTTGCTTCTTTTATTTTTCTTCTTTTATTTTCCTAAAATATCAGTTCTCTCTTTCCGTGTGTTCTTACTTTCTGTCTTGTGTGTGTGTGTGTGTGTGTGTGTGTGTGTGTGTGTTATGGACACTTGAAAGACTTTTGCATATCGGTGATCACATCACATCGGTTGATACCTCTCCTCGCGCACGCCGCCCCCCCCCCCCCCCCTCACCCCCCACTACTCTGGATCAATAACGAACGTCACCGTGTGTTGAACGCAATGGATTGTGCGCCAGATTGGAGGTAGGGTATAAGTAGATTTCTCGCCACTGCGGAGAGTGCTGTGGCCTGGTGGGTGGGAAAGCTGCCCTTTTAGCAATGGACAGCTCACAGGTCGGCGGTTCGAGTCCTCCATGCTAGATCTGTCCCTTTCCCAAGAGCTGCGAAAAGCTTGAGTTGCGGACCAGAGGTAAGCCTTTGACGTGCGACGTTCGTCTTCTTCTTCTCCTCCTTCTGCCCTGAACCTGTGAAGTGTCACTTAGAGCCGCACACAAGAACTGTTCACCAGAATCCTCCAGGTCTGTTGGTTGTGTGCCTGGGTCTCTGTCAATCGTTTTCCTCTCCATCCTGATGTGTTGTCATCTTTTTTTTCTGCCCCACCTGCCCCTCCCTCCCCCCGCCCCCTGTCTCCCTTCCTTAACAATTCCTTGGAGGATTCTTTTAGCAAGGTGCTGGATCTTCTTGTGCCGTGGCCATATCAATGCAGTTTTCTTTCGTTAAATTATGTCTTCATATAGTTCACTTGTTCGGTGTGTCTACTGTTTAGTATCTTTCGATAACATGTCCTTTCAATGGCTTGACGGGGACTTAGCGAGCCAACATATGTAGGCAAGATCACTTTAACACATCAGTACAGCAGACTGAAAAGAATGGTAGCGCCACACGATGGCCACGTGTTTTTGTTTTCGGAAGAAACTGGCAAAAAACATACAACACCCCATCGTCTGTCACCCCATCGTCTGTCGACATGTCTGAGGTCTGTCTCCACTGTTTAATGGTGTCACCCCATCGTCTGTCGACATGTCTGAGGTGTCTCCACTGTTTGCTGGTGTCACCCCATCGTCTGTCGACATGTCTGAGGTCTCTCCACTGTTTGCTGGTGTCACTCCATCGTCTGTCGACATGTCTGAGGTCTGTCTCCACTGTTTGATGGTGTCACCCCATCGTCTGTCGACATGTCTGAGGTGTCTCCACTGTTTGCTGGTGTCACCCCATCGTCTGTCGACATGTCTGAGGTCTGTCTCCACTGTTTGCTGGTGTCACCCCATCG
The DNA here is from genome assembly GCF_041734735.1 of Babylonia areolata. NCBI lineage: Eukaryota > Metazoa > Mollusca > Gastropoda > Neogastropoda > Buccinidae > Babylonia > Babylonia areolata. The sequence continues at coordinate 442,154 of NC_134898.1, forward strand.
TCTGTCGACATGTCTGAGGTGTCTCCACTGTTTGCTGGTGTCACCCCATCGTCTGTCGACATGTCTGAGGTCTGTCTCCACTGTTTGATGGTGTCACCCCATCGTCTGTCGACATGTCTGAGGTGTCTCCACTGTTTGCTGGTGTCACCCCATCGTCTGTCGACATGTCTGAGGTCTGTCTCCACTGTTTGCCGCCAGTTCATCCTGGTCCGTCCTCTTTCTCCGACCTGCACGTGTCCAGTTCACGGCTTGCTGTGCTTGTGAAAGGAAGCCTCATACACACCGTGGTGACACCGTTTGCAGATGAAGGTGAAGGTGAAGGTTGACACTAAAGGCTGGTGGGATTTTTCCTTGACTTCTGACCTATGACCATTTGATGCCACGGGAAGCGTGGGTGAAACATGTGGCTTGTAAAATCTGAGGTCACTTTTGGGGAAGTGTTCACTGCCTCGTCTTTTTGTCATTTCGATTAAAGCTGCTGCTGCCTTTCCAGTCCGGATTTTCAGTTCCCGCTCTAAGTGACAACACAGTGCAATGTTCCCGCTCTAAGTGACACAACAGTGCCATGTTCCCGCTCTAAGTGACACAACAGTGCCATGTCCCCGCTCTAAGTGACACAACAGTGCCATGTTCCCGCTCTAAGTGACACAACAGTGCCATGTCCCCGCTCTAAGTGACACAACAGTGCCATGTTCCCGCTCTAAGTGACACAGCAGTGCCATGTTCCCGCTCTAAGTGACACAACATGGCCATGTCCCCGCTCTAAGTGACACAACAGTGCCATGTTCCCGCTCTAAGTGACACAACAGTGCAATGTTCCCGCTCTAAGTGACACAACACAGTGCAATGTTCCCGAGCTAAGTGACACAGCACAGTGCAATGTTCCCGCTCTAAGTGACACAGCAGTGCCATGTTCCCGCTCTAAGTGACACAACAGTGCAATGTCGCCGCTCTAAGTGACACAACACAGTGCAATGTTCCCGAGCTAAGTGACACAGCACAGTGCAATGTTCCCGCTCTAAGTGACACAACAGTGCCATGTTCCCGCTCTAAGTGACACAACAGTGCCATGTTCCCGCTCTAAGTGACACAACAGTGCAATGTCGCCGCTCTAAGTGACACAACACTGCAATGTCCCCGCTCTAAGTGACACAACAGTGCAATGTCCCCGCTCTAAGTGACACAACACAGTGCAATGTTCCCGCTCTAAGTGACACAACACAGTGCAATGTTTCCGCTCTAAGTGACACAACAGTGCAATGTTCCCGCTCTAAGTGACACAACACAGTGCAATGTTCCCGCTCTAAGTGACACAACACAGTGCAATGTTTCCGCTCTAAGTGACACAACACAGTGCAATGTTTCCGCTCTAAGTGACACAACAGTGCAATGTTCCCGCTCTAAGTGACACAACACAGTGCAATGTTCCCGCTCTAAGTGACACAACAGTGCCATATCCCCGCTCTAAGTGACACAACAGTGCAATGTTCCCGCTCTAAGTGACACAACAGTGCCATATCCCCGCTCTAAGTGACACAACACAGTGCAATGTTCCCGCTCTAAGTCACACGACAGTGAAGTGTTCCCGTTCTAAAACACAGTGCAATGCAGCATATGCATATCACAACTCTGATTAGCTGGCATTGATAAAGTCTGTGTTTCACTGGCAGTGAACCTGGGACCCCACAGTCTCACACTGATTATTTCTCTGTGGTGGGGTGTTTAGTTTGGCCACCGTTCTGTTCAGTTCATAGTTCTCCTCCTCTTCCTCCCTTCCTTCCTTCCTTCCTTCCTTGAAAACACGAGGAACAATTGATGGCACTGCACTGTGCTGACCACGGGGAGAGCAGACCGAATTTCACTCAGAGAAATCGGTTCGGACAGGAAAATAACGCAATAATATACAAACCACTTGTCCGTTGGGAATATATGAAAAAACAAAACAAACCAACAAACAAAAACATGGAGAAACGCTGATATATGTTCAAATTCATCGCTAAGAACAGCAAAATACCTGGCGGAAGACAGAAAATGTTGATGAGGAGGAACACGTTCCCCCTTCCCCACTTCACCCCAAGCCACCACCACCACCCACTCCCCAGCCCCCTTGCCTTCCTCCCTCCATCCTCCTCCCCCCTCCCTCCCCACCACTCAACGCCATCCTCCCCTCACCCCCTCCCTCCTTCCCCAGCACTCAACCCCCTCCCTCCGCACCACTCAAGCCCCTCCTCCCTCCCTCCCCACCACTCAACCCCCTCCTCCCCCCGCCCTCCCCACCACTCAACCCCATCCCCCCTCCCTCCCCACCACTCAACCCCATCCTCATCCCCCCTCCCTCCCCACCACTCAACCCCCTCCCCCCCGCCCTCCCCACCACTCATCCCCCTCCCCACCACTCAACCCCATCCTCCCCTCCTCTCTCCCTAACCACCACTCAACCCCACCCCTCCTCCCTCCCTCCCCTCCACTCAACTGACTAAACTGTCCGCGTGCTGCTAGGTGTATAACGTGAATAAACTGTCCGCGTGCTGCTAGGTGTATAACGTGAATAAACTGTCCGCGTGCTGCTAGGTGTATAACGTGAATAAACTGTCCGCGTGCTGCTAGGTGTATAACGTGAATAAACTGTCCGCGTGCTGCTAGGTGTATAACGTGAATAAACTGTCCGCGTGCTGCTAGGTGTATAACGTGAATAAACTGTCCGCGTGCTGTTAGGTATATAACCTGACTGAACTTTGACTGAACTTCCGTGCGCTGCTAGATATATAACCTGACTGAACTGTATATACCGTGACTGAACTGTCCGTGTGCTGCTAGGTATATACCGTGACTGAACTATCCATGTGC
>NC_134898.1:450000-477500 GCF_041734735.1 Babylonia areolata
CTGTTGACACCACGGGTAATCAGGTTAAAGAACTAAAGGGTTAAAGGACCCACAGCTGTTGACACCACGGGTGATCAGGTTAAAGAACTAGCTTTTGAATAGCTGTTGACACCACGGGGCAGTGACGTCCTGTTCACTGGGCTCGGGGCAGGAGGGGGAGGCCCGAAGTCCTCAGGAGGGCGAGGCCCTTAGTTCCCCTTCGCCGGAGTAAAGTGCCTTTCCCACGGACACAACACCATGCCGAAACAGGGCCCGTAACCCTGGTCACTGGTCAACAGTGGATCAGAAGTCTAACGTCTAGCTGGCTGTTCCATGGCGCCTCCGATGTGAGGAAGAGCGGTGAGTGGGTAACACGACAGACAACACAGGGTCAGAAAAAACCACAGTGACAACCCGGGGGACAAAGCTGTGCGGTCTGGATGGAAACACCACGATGGCATTGATGTAGTGGGTCATCTGTTGGACCCCTTTTACTCAACAGCCATCAGTGTGTGTGTGTGTGTGTGTGTGTGTGTGTGTGTGTGTGTGTTGTCTGCTGTGCAGTTATTTGATTCTCGATGTTTCTATGTGTGTTTGACTGTGGATAGTGCTGCAAAAACAACATGTTGAAATGTGGACTCCATACATATCACGTTCATTCATCATTTCATTCTCATTCCTGCTCGCTGCTACAGATACACGATACATAACAGATGCACAATAAAATGTTCATACCTTCTCACAATGCCAAGGTATGAACATTAATGTTTCAGTGTTGTCATGTTCAAAGTATCAACATTAATGTTTCTGTGTTGTCATGTTCAAAGTATCAACATTAATGTTTCAGTGTTGTCATGTTCAAAGTATCAACATTAATGTTTCAGTGTTGTCATGTTCAAAGTATCAACATTAATGTTTCTGTGTTGTCATGTTCAAAGTATCAACATTAATGTTTCAGTGTTGTCATGTTCAAAGTATCAACATTAATGTTTCAGTGTTGTCATGTTCAAAGTATCAACATTAATGTTTCAGTGTTGTCATGTTCAAAGTATCAACATTAATGTTTCTGTGTTGTCATGTTCAAAGTATCAACATTAATGTTTCAGTGTTGTCATGTTCAAAGTATCAACATTAATGTTTCAGTGTTGTCATGTTCAAAGTATCAACATTAATGTTTCAGTGTTGTCATGTTCAAAGTATCAACATTAATGTTTCAGTGTTGTCATGTTCAAAGTATCAACAGTCAATGGTGTGTGTCCAACAACCCAACAGACAATGGTGTGTCCACCAACCCAACAGACAATGGTGTGTGTCCAGCAACCCAACAGACAATGGTGTGTGTGTCCAGCAACCCAACAGTCAATGGTGTGTCCAGCAACCCAACAGACAATGGTTTGTCCAACAACCCAACAGTCAATGGTGTGTGTCCAGCAACCCAACAGACAATGGTGTGTGTCCAGCAACCCAACAGACAATGGTGTGTGTCCAGCAACCCAACAGACAATGGTGTGTCCAGCAACCCAACAGACAATGGTGTGTGTGTCCAGCAACCCAACAGTCAATGGTGTGTGTCCAGCAACCCAACAGACAATGGTGTGTGTCCAGCAACCCAACAGACAATGGTGTGTGTCCAGCAACCCAACAGACAATGGTGTGTGTCCAGCAACCCAACAGACAATGGTGTGTCCAGCAACCCAACAGACAATGGTGTGTGTCCAGCAACACAACAGACAATGGTGTGTGTGTCCAGCAACCCAACAGACAATGGTGTGTGTGTCCAGCAACCCAACAGACAATGGTGTGTGTCCAACAACCCAACAGACAATGGTGTGTGTGTCCAGCAACCCAACAGACAATGGTGTGTGTGTCCAGCAACCCAACAGACAATGGTGTGTGTGTCCAGCAACCCAACAGACAATGGTGTGTGCACCAACCCAACAGTCAATGGTGTGTGTCCAGCAACCCAACAGACAATGGTGTGTCCACCAACCCAACAGACAATGGTGTGTGTCCATCAACCCAACAGACAATGGTGTGTGTCCAGCAACCCAACAGACAATGGTGTGTGTCCACCAACCCAACAGACAATGGTGTGTGTCCAGCAACCCAACAGACAATGGTGTGTGTCCAGCAACCCAACAGACAATGGTGTGTGTGTCCAGCAACCCAACAGACAATGGTGTGTGTCCAGCAACCCAACAGACAATGGTGTGTGTCCACCAACCCAACAGTCAATGGTGTGTCCAACAACCCAACAGACAATGGTGTGTGTCCAGCAACCCAACAGACAATGGTGTGTGTCCAGCAACCCAACAGTCAATGGTGTGTGTCCAACAACCCAACAGACAATGGTGTGTGTCCAGCAACCCAACAGACAATGGTGTGTCCAGCAACCCAACAGTTTCAGTTTCAGTAACTCAAGGAGGCGTCACTGCGTTCGGACAAAACCATATACGCTACACCACATCTGCCAAGCAGATGCCTGACCAGCAGCGTAACCCAACGCGCTTAGTCAGGCCTTGGGGAAAAACAACAACAAAAAAACAAAAAAAAACAAAAAAAAACACACACAACCACAAAAAAAAAAAAAAAAAAAAAAAAAAAAAAAAACAGACAGACAATGGTGTGTGTCCAGCAACACAACAGACAATGGTGTGTGTGTCCAGCAACCCAACAGGCAATGGTGTGTCCAGCAACACAACAGACAATGGTGTGTGTGTCCAGCAACCCAACAGACAATGGTGTGTCCAGCAACACAACAGACAATGGTGTGTGTGTCCAGCAACCCAACAGACAATGGTGTGTGTGTCCAGCAACCCAACAGACAATGGTGTGTGTCCAACAACCCAACAGACAATGGTGTGTGTGTCCAGCAACCCAACAGACAATGGTGTGTGTGTCCAGCAACCACACAGACAATGGTGTGTGCACCAACCCAACAGTCAATGGTGTGTCCAGCAACCCAACAGACAATGGTGTGTGTCCAGCAACCCAACAGACAATGGTGTGTGTGTCCAGCAACCCAACAGACAATGGTGTGTGTGTCCAGCAACCCAACAGTCAATGGTGTGTGTCCAGCAACCCAACAGACAATGGTGTGTCCACCAACCCAACAGACAATGGTGTGTGTCCAGCAACCCAACAGTCAATGGTGTGTGTGTCCAGCAACCCAACAGACAATGGTGTGTGTGTCCAGCAACCCAACAGACAATGGTGTGTCCACCAACCCAACAGACAATGGTGTGTGTCCATCAACCCAACAGACAATAGTGTGTGTCCAGCAACCCAACAGACAATGGTGTGTCCATCAACCCAACAGACAATGGTGTGTGTCCAGCAACCCAACAGACAATGGTGTGTCCACCAACCCAACAGACAATGGTGTGTGTCCAGCAACCCAACAGACAATGGTGTGTGTGTCCAGCAACCCAACAGACAATGGTGTGTGTGTCCAGCAACCCAACAGACAATGGTGTGTGCACCAACCCAACAGTCAATGGTGTGTCCAGCAACCCAACAGACAATGGTGTGTGTCCAGCAACCCAACAGACAATGGTGTGTGTCCATCAACCCAACAGACAATGGTGTGTCCAGCAACCCAACAGACAATGGTGTGTGTCCAGCAACCCAACAGACAATGGTGTGTCCAGCAACCCAACAGACAATGGTGTGTGTCCAGCAACCCAACAGACAATGGTGTGTGTCCAGCAACCCAACAGACAATGGTGTGTGTCCAGCAACCCAACAGTCAATGGTGTGTGTCCAGCAACCCAACAGACAATGGTGTGTGCACCAACCCAACAGTCAATGGTGTGTGTCCAGCAACCCAACAGACAATGGTGTGTGTCCAGCAACCCAACAGACAATGGTGTGTGTGTCCAGCAACCCAACAGACAATGGTGTGTGTCCACCAACCCAACAGACAATGGTGTGTCCAACAACCCAACAGACAATGGTGTGTCCAACAACCCAACAGACAATGGTGTGTGTCCAGCAACCCAACAGACAATGGTGTGTGTCCAGCAACCCAACAGACAATGGTGTGTGTCCATCAACCCAACAGTCAATGGTGTGTGTCCAACAACCCAACAGACAATGGTGTGTGTCCAGCAACCCAACAGTCAATGGTGTGTCCAACAACCCAACAGACAATGGTGTGTGTGTCCATCAATCCAACAGACAATGGTGTGTGTCCAACAACCCAACAGACAATGGTGTGTGTCCAGCAACCCAACAGTCAATGGTGTGTCCAGCAACCCAACAGTCAATGGTGTGTGTGTCCAGCAACCCAACAGACAATGGTGTGTGTGTCCAGCAACCCAACAGTCAATGGTGTGTGTCCAGCAACCCAACAGACAATGGTGTGTGTGTCCAGCAACCCAACAGTCAATGGTGTGTCCAGCAACCCAACAGACAATGGTGTGTGTCCAGCAACCCAACAGACAATGGTGTGTGTCCAGCAACCCAACAGACAATGGTGTGTGTGTCCAGCAACCCAACAGACAATGGTGTGTGTCCAGCAACCCAACAGACAATGGTGTGTGTGTCCAACAACACAACAGACAATGGTGTGTGTCCAGCAACCCAACAGACAATGGCGACGACGGCAGAGCTTTGTTAGGCTGGTTTCCATTTTCTGGTACCAACAACTCACGTTTAGAAACATCACATAGTCAGTTAGGTATTATTTTTAGAATAGTGTCAAATCTGAATGCGCCTGTCTGTTTTTTTATCATTGTTCCTTCCAAATGATGTACTCAGCATTATCATCACGTGTTCTGTTTTACTGTTTACACACGTATCACACCTCTGTGCGGGCTGTAAGGGCTGACATTAGTTTTCGTCTTCTTGGTGTTATGTTTATTTATTTATCTTTTTTTTAAAGTTTGAAGCCGGACTGAGTGGGTGTGAAGTGTTGGCAGGGCGGCGATGAGACAGGTAATGGAACACAAACAGTGTCAACAACGGCCTTGTCGCACACCTCTCGTTTGCCGCGTTTTCTGTGAAAATAGGAAATGTTATTATATGGCGCCATGTTTTCCCCAATTACTGTAATTAAGTTTTCATGAAAGGTGCTAAGAATATTCCAGCTGGAATGCCACTCACTTTGCTTTCAATTTTCCTTCTTCACCGCAGGGGACTTCCCAAATCATCAGCCGTGCTTCCACGCTTTCTGCCTTCTCTGCTTTCCTCTTCTCGCTTTTCTTCTTTCTTTCTTTCTGTCTTTCTGACAAAACAGCAAAACAACCACTACCCGGTGCTGGGTCACGCTGACAGGCACCTCACCGTACCGTGACGTGATCAGTGAAGTACACCTCACCGCACCGTGACGTGATCAGTGAAGTACACCTCACCGCACCGTGACGTGATCAGTGAAGTACACCTCACCGTACCGTGACGTGATCAGTGAAGTACACCTCACCGTACCGTGACGTGATCAGTGAAGTACACCTCACCGTACCGTGACGTGATCAGTGAAGTACACCTCACCGTACCGTGACGTGATCAGTGAAGTACACCTCAATGCACAAAAACAAAGCTCAACGTACCGTGTGAAGCAGCATTTTGTGATGTGGACCAGTCTGGAAGCCAGATGGTTCCAGTCAATGATCAGCATCGTCATGGGACAGTTGGTGCTATACGGGCAGTACGTGAAAGTCCGCATCAACAGATGATAGATACTCACAACGTCAGCAGCAAGACATTGTCATCAGTAAACAAGTGCAGTATTTTTTTTCTACTTAGAATAGCCAAAAGAAAGACACATTATTGATCATGAAGAATAGTGTCTGCATACATATAATTATACATTAACACACACACACACACACACACACACACACACACACACACACACACACACATATATATATATATATATATATATCATCCGAAGTGAGAAAAAAACCCGTTGACTAAAAAATAAGGAACCGCTGACTCTGTGACAGTCAATATGATTTTCAGATCACGTGGGCAAATAAAAGTCCACAACAATCACGCGATATCGATCGTGTATCGGGTGGCGCTGATTTATGTAATCAGAAACGAGTTTATCTCTTCCACGATTCGGAACGCTAATGGACAAGACATGCTAACGATTCTCATTGTGTTCTGATTGCTTCATAAGAAGAAGAAAACATTGTTTTTTCATGTCGTCGTCTCTGGATTGGGCTGAGGTTTTTCTTTCCACACACACACACACACACACATGAACACACACACACACACACACACACACACACACACATGAACACACACACACACACACACACACACACACACACACACACACACACACCTCGTATGCTGTGGGGACAAGTCACGAAGACACTGTATATGACCTCACGATCACAAGAGAGAGAGAGACAGACAGACAGACAGACAGACAGACAGACAGACAGACAGACAGAGACAGAAAGAACATGGAGTGAGAGAGAGAGTCAGAGAGAGGGGAGAGGGGGGGGGGGACAAGGCAAAAGAAAAATAGTATGTGATGTTTTTTTGTTTGTTTTTAAATTGATGCTTCTCCCAAAGAAGTAAAGGCGAAAAGGAAAGGTACATCCCCCACCACCCCTCCCACCCCGAAACCCGTCCAGGACTGACAAAGAGACTGACACACAGAGAGACAGTTGGACAGACACACTGACACAGAGAGACAGTTGGACAGACACAGAGACTGACACAGAGAGACAGTTGGACAGACACAGAGACTGACACAAAGAGACAGCTGGACAGACACAGAGACTGACACACAGAGAGACAGTTGGACAGACACACTGACACAGAGAGACAGTTGGACAGACACAGAGACTGACACAGAGAGACAGTTGGACAGACACACTGACACAGAGAGACAGTTGGACAGACACAGAGACTGACACAAAGAGACAGTTGGACAGACACAGAGACTGACACAGAGAGACAGTTGGACAGACACAGAGACTGACACACAGAGAGACAGTTGGACAGACACAGAGACTGACACAGAGAGACAGTTGGACAGACACAGAGACTGACACAGAGAGACAGTTGGACAGACACACTGACACAGAGAGACAGTTGGACAGACACAGAGACTGACACAGAGAGACAGTTGGACAGACACACTGACACAGAGAGACAGTTGGACAGACACAGAGACTGACACAAAGAGACAGTTGGACAGACACAGAGACTGACACAGAGAGACAGTTGGACAGACACACTGACACAGAGAGACAGTTGGACAGACACAGAGACTGACACAGAGAGACAGTTGGACAGACACAGAGACTGACACAGAGAGACAGTTGGACAGACACAGAGACTGACACAAAGAGACAGTTGGACAGACACAGAGACTGACACAGAGAGACAGTTGGACAGACACAGAGACTGACACACAGAGAGACAGTTGGACAGACACAGAGACTGACACAGAGAGACAGTTGGACAGACACAGAGACTGACACAAAGAGACAGTTGGACAGACACAGAGACTGACACAGAGAGACAGTTGGACAGACACAGAGACTGACACAGAGAGACAGTTGGACAGACACAGAGACTGACACAGAGAGACAGTTGGACAGACACAGAGACTGACACAGAGAGACAGTTGGACAGACACAGAGACTGACACAAAGAGACAGTTGGACAGACACACTGACACAGAGAGACAGTTGGACAGACACACTGACACAGAGAGACAGTTGGACAGACACAGAGACTGACACAGAGAGACAGTTGGACAGACACACTGACACAGAGAGACAGTTGGACAGACACAGAGACTGACACAGAGAGACAGTTGGACAGACACACTGACACAGAGAGACAGTTGGACAGACACAGAGACTGACACAGAGAGACAGTTGGACAGACACACTGACACAGAGAGACAGTTGGACAGACACAGAGACTGACACAGAGAGACAGTTGGACAGACACACTGACACAGAGAGACAGTTGGACAGACACAGAGACTGACACAGAGAGACAGTTGGACAGACACACTGACACAGAGAGACAGTTGGACAGACAGACTCACACAGAGAGACAGTTGCACACACACACACACACACACACACACACACACACACACACACACACACACACACACAGAGCAGTCTCAGGAAGTTAGCTGTTTGCCAAAACGTGGAGTGGGGTGTGGGGTGGGGGTGGGGAGGAGTCATGAAGAAGTGCTGTGTAAAACAGAGCTCGGTAAAACGGGTCAAATTATCGTAAAATGAGGAAAAGGACGTCAACAGGAAGGGCCAAAAGGAAATCCCAAACTTTTGTTGACCAACATCAGGCAATTAGTTCTGTCCCTTGATTTCTGGTGCACGCAAACAGCCTGCAGCTGAAGGGAACGTGATGTGTTGAAGACCGCTTGCACCAGAGGGACATGAGAAAAAAGAAAAAAAAAAAAGTGTAAAGTGAGGTGTGCGGGATTAGGGGTGGCGGAGACTGAATTTCTGGTTTTAATGAGCAAAGAACAGTCTGTTTTTCTGTTCTTTTTATGATGGAAGTGGTTATCAGCACGCTTTGTTTTGTCTACATCCAGCTTTCAGGGCAAAACAGAAAACGAAATAAAAATATTCACAAAGGATTGTCACATGTACATACAGGACACACTCAAGTACATACATACACACATACATACATGCACATGTATATAAATACCTTCATGCATGGCGATTTATCATATACATACAAAAAATAATTATTAAAAAAAAACCAACAACAAACAAACAAACAAAAAACCAACAACAACAACAACAAAACACACAAAAACACACACACAAAAACACGCACCCTATGTAGATACCTGTGTGTATGCAAATTGAATCAGATAATATACACCTGTACATATGCAAATGTATATGCAAAAGCAAAGAGAGGGAGAGAAAGCTGGGGGTGGGGGGCAATGAGAGAGCAAGAAAAGGAGAGAAAAAGCAAGAGAGACAGACAGACAGACAGACACATAATCAGACCAGCGGACAGACTAACTGAAACAGAGAGACAGAGCCAGAGAAAGAGAAATTTAAATGATCCAGGCAAACACGTTCAACACGTTATGGACCACGTGGATGGACATACACTGCACGCAGCCATCAAGGACATACACTGCACGCAGCCATCAAGGACAATCACTGCACGCAGCCATCAAGGACATACACTGCACGCAGCCATCAAGGACATACACTGCATGCAGCCATCAAGGACATACACTGCATGCAGCCATCAAGGACATACACTGCACGCAGCCATCAAGGACAATCACTGCACGCAGCCATCAAGGACATACACTGCACGCAGCCATCAAGGACATACACTGCATGCAGCCATCAAGGACATACACTGCACGCAGCCATCAAGGACATACACTGCACGCAGCCATCAAACACAAACTTACAAGAGAACGTAACAAACAAACGAGGAGTGTGTTGATTGTCTGTCGGGGAAAAACCAACCAAACAAAAAACCAGTGATATCGCGTGAACAGGGTTCACATTCCCTGTGGGAGCGAAGGGGGTGGGATTTAATTGATCATTTCAGAGATCAGTCAGATGCATCCCAAAGAGTTTTGGAACATGTAATGATATCCACTTGCTGATAACCTTATTCGAACATTTCCTGGCCTCACAATCTACGTATCAATTATACGCGTGGGATATTTGTGACGGAAATTCCGAGTTTAGATCGTCGGCCGAATGTTAAAAAAAACAGCAACCAAAAAACATGTGAATTATGCGCAATGTGCGCAGTGTTGATTCATGTTAGACGTGTCCTTGCCTCTTCACTGAATTACAGACAAAAACCAACTCTGAACCATTTGACTGCTACTGATGATCAAACTATTCACTGAAGGGCTGTCACGTCACCAAGAAAAAACAGAGCTGATAATTCTGTCCGGATGTCAGTCACCGTTCTCAGTCCTGATTTCTTCTGGGGACTGCTTTCCGTTTGCTCACTAAAACCAACGACACCACTGAAAAGAGCACAAACATTGCGCCGGCACTTCACACTGTTGCCACACTGACCTCAGTTTACCAAGCTTCAGTTGATGTGGGGTTAAATGGAAGAGTCATTCATGACCAACATGGAAAGAACGGTTGGTCTGGCCACGTGTTGAACCAAGATTCGGTAGGCATGGAGTTAAATGGCCGATTCATTAATCATTATAATATTATTGGCATAAAAGAACGTTTGGTGTGGGCTTGTATTGCATTATTCCCCTTCATAACACCCCTGTGTCAGACCCCCCCCTTTCTCTCTCTCTCCCCTTCCTTATTCACACATGCTTTGATATATCCTGTACACCCCGGTGTCAGTTAAGACACAACAGGAAAAAAAAAGATGGTACAATCGGTCCTGAAAGACACATCAAGACTACAAAAATGATTAAAACGGGTGTGGGTAAATCGGTATCATGATATGAACTATTCTGGTATCAACTGGCATAATCATATTATATTCATGCGAATGATTATGATGTTTGTTTTGTTGTTGTTGTTGCTTGTTGTTGTTTGCTGTTGTTTCTTTCTACTTCTTTTTTATACTTCAGGCCCTCAGGGCTGCAAACAAGAAGAAGAAAATAACATTCACAAAAACAACAAAGGGTTGTTAAAGTACATACATGGCATTCGACAACACTCACATACATACATACATAAACATGCATCATAATAACTACATGCTTGACGAAAAAGGTGAACAGGCACACACTCACAACATAATAAACATGCACACCATAAACATCCTGCATATATGCAGCAGATGGATTCAGGTGCATGCATATTTAAACTCTGTTTGCGGGAGATGGAATGAGAGAGAGAGAGAGAGAGAGAGAGAGAGAGAGAGAGAGAGAGAGAGAGAGAGAGAGAGAGAGAGAGAGAGAGAGAGTCACCCAGCAGACATAAAGTATCCACTAGGACAGACAGGTGATACCATAGCAAGTCACCCAGCAGACAGAAAATATCCACTAGGACAGACAGGTGATACCATAGCAAGTCACCCAGCAGACATAAAGTATCCACTAGGACAGACAGGTGATACCATAGCAAGTCACCCAGCAGACACAAAGTATCCACTAGGACAGACAGGCGATACCATAGCAAGTCACCCAGCAAACAGAAAATATCCACTAGGACAGACAGGTGATACCATAGCAAGTCACCCAGCAGACATAAAGTATCCACTAGGACAGACAGGCGATACCATAGCAAGTCACCCAGCAGACATAAAGTATCCACTAGGACAGACAGGTGATACCATAGCAAGTCACCCAGCAGACATAAAGTATCCACTAGGACAGACAGGCGATACCATAGCAAGTCACCCAGCAGACACAAAGTATCCACTAGGACAGACAGGCGATACCATAGCAAGTCACCCAGCAGACATAAAGTATCCACTAGGACAGACAGGCGATACCATAGCAAGTCACCCAGCAGACATAACGTATCCACTAGGACAGACAGGCGATACCATAGCAAGTCACCCAGCAGACATAAAGTATCCACTAGGACAGACAGGTGATACCATAGCAAGTCACCCAGCAAACAGAAAATATCCACTAGGACAGACAGGTGATACCATAGCAAGTCACCCAGCAGACACAAAGTATCCACTAGGACAGACAGGTGATACCATAGCAAGTCACCCAGCAGACATAAAGTATCCACTAGGACAGACAGGTGATACCATAGCAAGTCACCCAGCAGACATAAAGTATCCACTAGGACAGACAGGTGATACCATAGCAAGTCACCCAGCAGACAGAAAATATCCACTAGGACAGACAGGTGATACCATAGCAAGTCACCCAGCAGACAGAAAATATCCACTAGGACAGACAGGCGATACCATAGCAAGTCACCCAGCAGACATAAAGTATCCACTAGGACAGACAGGTGATACCATAGCAAGTCACCCAGCAGACATAAAGTATCCACTAGAACAGACAGGTGATACCATAGCAAGTCACCCAGCAGACGTAAAGTATCCACTAGAACAGACAGGTGATACCATAGCAAGTTACCCAGCAGACATAAAGTATCCACTAGAACAGACAGGTGATACCATAGCAAGTCACCCAGCAGACATAAAGTATCCACTAGGACAGACAGGTGATACCATAGCAAGTCACCCAGCAGACATAAAGTATCCACTAGGACAGACAGGTGATACCATAGCAAGTCACCCAGCAGACATAAAGTATCCACTAGGACAGACAGGCGATACCATAGCAAGTCACCCAGCAGACAGAAAATATCCACTAGGACAGACAGGCGATACCATAGCAAGTCACCCAGCAGACAATAAATATCCACTAGAACAGACAAAAACTCTGACACAGAAAGAAATGAATCAATTTTGTCTGCTGCTCAAAAAAGATGAAATGAAAAGTAAAAGAAAAAACCTGCCTGCAATACACGACAGCAATCAAAGAGAGGAAGAAATAAAGAAGGAAAGTTCGGAAGCAAGTAACACAGAGGAAAATGTGAAGGAAGGAAGGAAGGAAGGAAGAAAGGAAGGAAGGAAAAAGACAGAAAAAGAGAAGAAGGTTAAGGGGGGGGGGGAAGAAAGGAAGTACGAAAGGAACAAGTAAAGAAAGAAAGAAAGAAAGAAAGAACACAACAAAGGAAATGACATGCACTTAATCATGACAGAGAGAGAGAGAGAGAGAGAGAGAGAGAGAGAGAGAGACAGAGACAGAGACAGAGACAGAGAGAGAGTAAGTGAAAGAGACAGAGATAGAGACAGAGAGAGCCCATCGGTCAGCAACTCAACGGACGAAAACCAAAACAGGATGTTGTTATTCTCCTCATCAAGAGCATTCTTCTGATCGTTAACTTCATTTTCTTACTTTATTCTATCTCCTATCGTCATCATCATCATCATCATCATCATCATCATCATCATCATTGTCGTCTTCGTCATCATCATCATCATCATCATCATCATCAATACCACCACCACCACCACTAACACCTACCACCACCACCACCATCATCATCTGTGTGTGTGTGTGTGTGTGTGTGTGTGTGTGTGTGTGTGTGTGTGTGTGTGTGTGTGTGTGTGTGTGAGAGAGAGAGAGAGAGAGAGAGAGAGAGGGGAGGGGGGCTAGGGGGCGGCGGAGAGTGTGTGTGCGCGTCTCTGTGTGTGTGTGTGTGTGTGTGTGTGTGTGTGTGTGTGTGTGTGTGTGTGTGGTTCTCCCCCACTCTCCTCTCTGTACTCGTGAGATGGTTCCATCCCTCTGTACAGCACTGAACACTGTATCTCAGTACAGCCTGCACTTCAAGGAGGACCATCCCTCTGTACAGCACTGAACACTGTATCTCAGTACAGCCTGCACTTCAAGGAGGACCATTCTGTACAGCACTGAACACTGTATCTCAGTACAGCCTGCACTTCAAGGAGGACCATTCTGTACAGCACTGAACACTGTATCTCAGCACAGCCTGCACTTCAAGGAGGACCATTCTGTACAGCACTGAACACTGTATCTCAGCACAGCCTGCACTTCAAGGAGGACCATCCCTCTGTACAGCACTGAACACTGTATCTCAGTACAGCCTGCACTTCAAGGAGGACCATTCTGTACAGCACTGAACACTGTATCTCAGTACAGCCTGCACTTCAAGGAGGACCATCCCTCTGTACAGCACTGAACACTGTATCTCAGTACAGCCTGCACTTCAAGGAGGACCATTCTGTACAGCACTGAACACTGTATCTCAGTACAGCCTGCACTTCAAGGAGGACCATCCCTCTGTACAGCACTGAACACTGTATCTCAGTACAGCCTGCACTTCAAGGAGGACCATTCTGTACAGCACTGAACACTGTATCTCAGTACAGCCTGCACTTCAAGGAGGACCATCCCTCTGTACAGCACTGAACACTGTATCTCAGTACAGCCTGCACTTCAAGGAGGACCATTCTGTACAGCACTGAACACTGTATCTCAGTACAGCCTGCACTTCAAGGAGGACCATCCCTCTGTACAGCACTGAACACTGTATCTCAGTACAGCCTGCACTTCAAGGAGGACCATTCTGTACAGCACTGATCACTGTATCTTAGTACAGCCTGCTCGATTTAAGTTGCCATTTCTGTGAAATATAACCCCTAAATATTTATATTCTTCTGCTGTTTCAATTATGTCCTCTCTACAATTAAAATGTGTGTGTGTGTGTGTGAGAGAGAGAGAGAGAGAGAGAGAGAGAGAGAGAGAGAGAGAGAGAGAGAGAGACTAAGAATAAGACGACGAAGGTGGTACCAATGGACAGTGAGGAAGAAGAGGGGGAAGAGCAAGGACCGATTCTTTCCCGAAAACCGCAATCTTACCGTCTGTCCGCCCGTCTACATTGTCATTGTTTAGCTGTATGTCTAGCAAGTAATGGCTCCACTGGTAGTGGCGCTATTAAAAGGAAAGCTTTTTATCAGTGAGGAGAGAACAGATGGTGCTGAGAGAAGGAACAATCACGTACACCGCCTCCTCTGAAGCACACAGAAGGGAGTGTATTTATTAGGTTTAACTATGGGACTGGAAAGCACTGATGAACGACAGCGGAAAATTCTCCACCCCCTCAGCACTTTCCTACCCCCAAAACAACAACAACAATAGCAACAACAAAAACACAACCGCTTGTTAAGAGGAGCAAGACCAAAGGAGGGAGGGGAGGGGGGGGCGGGGTACTGCAGAGTGGTTCATCGGGGGTCAGCGGAAACTAAAGGCGGTCCTGTGTGGGTCATCTTCCCCTCCGGCACAGTGTAGTGGGCAGAGTGCCATCTGGGCGGCGCCTGGTGCTGATCCGCCAGACAAGGAAGCCGAGGCCCCAGGGTTCCATCCCCCGCCCCTCCCTCCCTTCAATGGACCTCAAGGCTGGTCTGGGTGCTAGTCATTCGGACAGACGATAAACAGAGACCCGCGCGTACCTTGCAGTTTTGTGCAAAAAGAAAAAGCACGAGAAAGCTGAAGTAATGTGTTGTGAAACAAAGCACTCGATCCATTACAATGCAATGCGCACACACGCTGTTACTCCAAGATGATGATTTGGTGATGATGATCGTGGTGAAGATGACGATGATGATAGTGATGGGAATGATGATGATCGTGGTGAAGCTGTTGATGATGGTGGTGGTTGTGGTGGTGGTAATGATGGCGGTGATGATGATGGTGGTGTTGATGATGATATTTGTGATGGTTATGATGATGATGATGATGATGATGATGATGATGATGATGATGATGATGATGATGATGATGATGATGATGATGATGATGATGATACAGTAGTTCTGATTCCCCATTTCCTCCTTTTTATTTGGTTTTGTTTTGTGATTCGCAGCAACAACGTGAACAAGACGAGCGCCATACTTTCCTCCATGAAAGTTCAAACGGAGAATCGCCATTTTTGCTTCTATTGGTGTTGTGGTAATGTAAACAGTAAACATAAACACTCGAGTCTGGGTGTGAACGCTGGAAATGGGTGATTGTGTCACTGACTGTGACATGTGGGGCATTGGGAGGAGGAGAAATGGATGATTGTGTTACTGACTGTGACATGCGGGGCATTGGGAGGAGGAGAAATGGATGATTGTGTCACTGACTGTGACATGTGGGGCATTGGGAGGAGGAGAAATGGATGATTGTGTCACTGTGACATGTGGGGCATTGGGAGGAGGAGAAATGGATGATTGTGTCACTGTGACATGTGGGGCATTGGGAGGAGGAGAAATGGGTGATTGTGTCACTGACTGTGACATGTGGGGCATTGGGAGGAGGAGAAATGGGTGATTGTGTCACTGACTGTGACATGTGGGGCATTGGGAGGAGGAGAAATGGATGATTGTGTCACTGACTGTGACATGTGGGGCATTGGGAGGAGCAGGAGAAATGGATGATTGTGTCACTGACTGTGACATGTGGGGCATTGGGAGGAGGAGAAATGGATGATTGTGTCACTGTGACATGTGGGGCATTGGGAGGAGGAGGAGAAATGGATGATTGTGTCACTGACTGTGACATGTGGGGCATTGGGAGGAGCAGGAAAATGGGTGATTGTGTCACTGACTGTGACGGGGTGGGGCATTGGGAGGAGGAGGAGAAAGGTCTAAAGGAAAACAAGGAAAAAGACGAAAGGGAAGAAAGAGTGAGAATCAGACAGAAAGAGAAACTGGAAGACTAGGAGTTAGAGACAGTTGGCAGGGTGGATGGGGAAGGTAGTGACAGTTGGCAGGGTGGATGGGGAAGGTAGAGACAGTTAGCAGGGTGGATGGGGAAGGTAGAGACAGTTGGCAGGGTGGATGGGGAAGGTAGAGACAGCAGGGTGGATGGGGAAGGTAGAGACAGTTAGCAGGGTGGATGGGGAAGGTAGAGACAGCAGGGTGGATGGGGAAGGTAGAGACAGTTAGCAGGGTGGATGGGGAAGGTAGTGACAGTTGGCAGGGTGGATGGGGAAGGTAGAGACAGTTGGCAGGGTGGATGGGGAAGGTAGTGACAGTTGGCAGGGTGGATGGGGAAGGTAGAGACAGTTAGCAGGGTGGATGGGGAAGGTAGAGACAGTTAGCAGGGTGGATGGGGAAGGTAGAGACAGTTAGCAGGGTGGATGGGGAAGGTAGAGACAGTTAGCAGGGTGGATGGGGAAGGTAGAGACAGTTGGCAGGGTGGATGGGGAAGGTAGAGACAGTTGACAGGGTGGAGGTAGAGACAGTTGACAGGGTGGATGGGGAAGGTAGAGACAGTTAGCAGGGTGGATGGGGAACAGTTGGCAGGGTGGATGGGGAAGGTAGAGACAGTTAGCAGGGTGGATGGGGAAGGTAGAGACAGTTGGCAGGGTGGATGGGGAAGGTAGAGACAGTTAGCAGGGTGGATGGGGAACAGTTGGCAGGGTGGATGGGGAAGGTAGAGACAGTTGGCAGGGGTGGATGGGGAAGGTAGAGACAGTTAGGCAGGGTGATGAGGAAGGTAGAGACAGTTAGCAGGGTGGATGGGGAAGGTAGAGACAGTTAGCAGGGGGATGGGGAAGGTAGAGACAGTTAGCAGGGTGGATGGGGAAGGTAGAGACAGTTAGCAGGGTGGATGGGGAAGGTAGAGACAGTTAGCAGGTGGATGGGAAGGTAGAGACAGTTAGCAGGGTGGATGGGGAAGGTAGAGACAGCTAGCAGGGTGGTTGGGAAGGAAGGTAGAGACAGTTAGCAGGGTGGATGGGGAAGGGAAGGTAGAGACAGTTGGCAGGGTGGATGGGGAAGGTAGAGACAGCAGGGTGGATGGGATGGGACAGTTGGCAGAGAGTGAGGGAAGAAGTTAGAGACAGCTGGCAGGGAGGGGGGAGAGAGGAAGAGACAGTTGGCAGGAGGGATGGTAGAGAGGGAGGGAAGAAGTTAGAGACAGTTGACAGGAGGGATGGCAGAGAGGGAGGGAAGAAGTTAGAGACAGTTGGCAGGAGGGATGGCAGAGGGGGGGAGGGAAGAAGTTAGAGACAGTTGACAGGAGGGATGGCAGAGAGGGAGGGAAGAAGTTAGAGACAGTTGGCAGGAGGGATGGCAGAGGGGGGGGGAAGAAGTTAGAGACAGTTGACAGGAGGGATGGCAGAGAGGGAGGGAAGAAGTTAGAGACAGTTGGCAGGAGGGATGGCAGAGGGGGGAGGGAAGAGTAGAGACAGTTGACAGGAGGATGCAGAGTTAGAGACAGTTGGCAGAGAGGGAGGGAGAAGTTAGAGACAGTTGGCAGAGAGGGAGGTGGAGAAGTTAGAGACAGTTGGCAGAGAGGGAGGGAAGAAGTTAGAGACAGTTGACAGGAGGGATGGCAGAGAGGGAGGGAAGAAGTTAGAGACAGTTGGCAGAGAGGGAGGGAAGAAGTTAGAGACAGTTGGCAGGAGGGATGGCAGAGGGGGGGAGGGAAGAAGTTAGAGACAGTTGACAGGAGGTTGGGGAAGCAGAACAAGCCACCCAAGGGAAAGCTGACAGCAAAGTGCTTGAGGTGTCAGCTGGTGTACGTCAGTCCTCAATCTGTCTGTCCTGTCCAGCCTCAATCTGTCTGTCCTGTCCAGCCTCAATCTGTCTGTCCTGTCCAGCCACTGACCGCTTTCCCACTGCCCACTGCCGCCAGTCTGTCCGTATAAATAGTGTGTGTGTGTGTGTGTGTGTGTGTGTGTGTGTGTGTGTGTGTGTGTGTGTGTGTGTGTGTGTGTGTTAGACTAATGTCTCCCAAACATTCCCCATTTGAAAACTATATTATCTCAAAATACAGTAGAAGAATGCAACACAATTATAGCATGTGAAACATTCAGCATCAAGATAAAATGGTTAGCATAATCACCCTTGATGGGAAACAACAAACAAGACGTTTTGTCAACAGTAAAAGCGTCTCAGATAACAAAGTATATATCACAATGTATGTATCTAAAAACATCAAAGGTTTCTGTCGGAAATACTGGTACATGTTTCCAGTTTGATTATACCCAACAATACAAAATTATCATACACAGGTGCTGTATAAATATAGTCGATATACACATGATCATAGGAGAGAGGTCAGGGGGGATGAGTCAGAGGGAAACAGAGAGAGAGAGAGAGAGAGGGGTGGAGAGACATAGATAGATAGAGAGACAGAGATAGAGAAATGAACGGGGCACAACACACAGTGCTGCCTCCATGACCATACAATGCTGTAGGACCTTCCACCATTTGAACCTAAAATGGTAAGATGTACTCCCTCCTTCCCACATCATCCTGGTAAGCTGTAGATGTACTCCCTCCTTCCCACATCATCCTGGTAAGCTGTAGATGTACTCCCTCCTTCCCACACCATCCTGGTAAGCTGTAGATGTACTCCCTCCTTCCCACATCATCCTGGTAAGCTGTAGATGTACTGCCCCCTTCCCACATCATCCTGGTAAGCTGTAGATGTACTCCCTCCTTCCCACACCATCCTGGTAAGCTGTAGATGGACTGCCCCCTTTCCACATCATCCTGGTAAGCTGTAGATGTACTCCCCCCTTTCCACATCATCCTGGTAAGCTGTAGATGTACTCCCTCCTTTCCACATCATCCTGGTAAGCTGTAGATGTACTCCCTCCTTTCCACATCATCCTGGTAAGTTGTAGATGTACTCCCTCCTTTCCACATCATCCTGGTAAGCTGTAGATGTACTCCCTCCTTCCCACATCATCCTGGTAAGCTGTAGATGTACTGCCTCCTTTCCACATCATCCTGGTAAGCTGTAGATGTACTCCCTCCTTTCCACATCATCCTGGTAAGCTGTAGATGTACTGCCAATTTTCCACATCATCCTGGTAAGCTGTAGATGTACTGCCCCCTTCTCAAACCATCCTGGTAAGCTGTAGATGTACTGCCCCCTTCCCACATCATCCTGGTAAGCTGTAGATGTACTGCCCCCTTCCCACATCATCCTGGTAAGCTGTAGATGTACTCCCTCCTTTCCACATCATCCTGGTAAGCTGTAGATGTACTGCCTCCTTTCCACACCATCCTGGTAAGCTGTAGATGTACTGCCACCTTTCCACACCATCCTGGTAAGCTGTAGATGTACTGCCCCCTCCCCACACCATCCTGGTAAGCTGTAGATGTACTCCCTCCTTCCCACATCATCCTGGTAAGCTGTAGATGTACTCCCTCCTTTCCACATCATCCTGGTAAGCTGTAGATGTACTGCTATCTTCACCTCGTCATTGACAGTGCACGGATCGTCTTCATTCATTCATTCATTCAAGTGAAATGCTTTCCTCCACTAGGCTAGGAAAGGAAGAAATAAAGAAAAGGAAGGGAGTAGAAAAAAGAATAAAGAATGATAACAACACCAAGTTTGCAATCTGGTTTGGTTTTGTATTTGTATTGAGTCCAATGGTGGCGACCTTTCATCACTGGATCTTATTTCTCGTTTTTACCCGGAACTTTTTTTCTGACCAGAAATAACTTTATTTTTCTCATGTTCTTTGTCTGACAAGTTGTTTCGGACACCTTTGACAGGATAGAAATGCTACTGCACAAGTGAGTCTTTTGTCTGAGTTTGAGAGAAGACTATCACTGACATTCGCACGCACACACACACACACACAACACACCACAACACACACACACACACACACACACACACACGTGCACGTGGAAGTGATCCGCACGCCATTGCGGGGCAAAAAGCTGACAATGGAAAGCTGAAGTCCAAAGGTCGGACCCATTTGCCTTGAGTATTTTTCCCTTGCTGCGAAGAATTTATTTGTGTGTGTTTGATTGCTTCAGTTTTGTTTTTGTTTTCAATGAGACAATTTACAATCAAGTGGGCACAGTTAATGCAATATAGAAACTGATCATGGATCATGGACAACATAGTAACAGATCATGGACAATATAGTAACTGATCATGGACAATAGAGTAACTGATCACGGACAATAGAGTAACTGATCACGGACAATAGAGTAACTGATCACGGACAATATAGTAACTGATCACGGACAATATAGTAACTGATCACGGACAATATAGTAACTGATCATGGATCACGGACAATAGAGTAACTGATCACGGACAATTGAGTAACTGATCATGGATCATGGACAACATAGTAACTGATCACGGACAATATAGTAACTGATCACGGACAATATAGTAACTGATCACGGACAACATAGTAACTGATCATGGATCATGGACAACATAGTAACTGATCACGGACAATATAGTAACTGATCACGGATCACGGACAACATAGTAACTGATCTTGGACAACATAGTAACTGATCACGGACAACATAGTAACTGGTCACGGACAACATAGTAACTGATCACGGACAACATAGTAACTGATCACGGATCACGGACAACATAGTAACTGATCATGGACAACATAGTAACTGATCACGGACAACATAGTAACTGATCACGGACAACATAGTAACTGATCACGGACAACATAGTAACTGATCACGGATCACGGACAACATAGTAACTGATCATGGACAACATAGTAACTGATCACGGACAACATAGTAACTGATCATGGACAACATAGTAACTGATCACGGATCACGGACAACATAGTAACTGATCACGGATCACGGACAACATAGTAACTGATCACGGACAACATAGTAACTGATCACGGACAACATAGTAACTGATCACGGACAACATAGTAACTGATCATGGACAACATAGTAACTGATCACGGATCACGGACAACATAGTAACTGATCACGGACAGGGCTGTCGTGCTGCACAATGGTGAAATAGCATTAAAAGAACAACAGAAAACACACAAAGCACACACACACACACACACACACACACACACACACACACACACACACACACAACGGCTTAGGCATGGTGTTGATGGGCACATTAATCATGTGTAGTGTCCTAACTCTCTCCATACGAACGGCGAAAGAGACGACGTTAACAGCGTTTCACCCCATTTACCATCATCAAAATATTGCAAGCGGAAGGCTCTTAATACTGAAGAGGTGAATGTTGACAAAGAATACCACAATTCTGACGACGGAAGCTAAAGATTGGGTCATTCAGACACCCACTGGACATCCGAGGGGTCTGTGTAGAGGAGAAGAGAGGACTGGCCGTACTGAGTGAGTTAAAGGAGAGAGGGGAGGCATGTCATTAACCACTTGGCTGCTGAACCTCAATGAAACACTCCACAAGGAACAGCTGCTGCATGTCTGCTGTATATCAGCGACATGGTTTTTTTTGTTGAAGATAGAAATGACGCAGTCCCACGTGGTTTGTTTTGCTGAAGATAGAAATGACACAGTCCACGTGGTTTGTTTTGCTGAAGATAGAAATGACGCAGTCCACGTGGTTTGTGTTGCTGAAGATAGAAATGACGCAGTCCACGTGGCTTGTGTTGCTGAAGATAGAAATGACGCAGTCTACGTGGTTTATTTTGTTGAAGATAGAAATGACGCAGTCCACGTGGTTTGTTTTGTTGAAGATAGAAATGACGCAGTCCCACGTTGTTGGTTGTGCTGAAGATAGAAATGACACAGTCCACGTGGTTTGTGTTGCTGAAGATAAAAATGACACAGTCCCACGTGGTTTATTTTGTTGAAGATAGAAATGACGCAGTCCCACGTGGTTTATTTTGCTGAAGATAGAAATGACGCAGACCACGTGGTTTGTTTTGTTGAAGATAGAAATGACACAGTCCACGTGGTTTGTTTTGTTGAGGATAGAAATGACACAGTCCCACGTGGTTTGTTTTGTTGAAGATAGAAATGACGCAGACCACGTGGTTTGTTTTGTTGAAGATAGAAATGACGCAGACCACGTGGTTTGTTTTGTTGAAGATAGAAATGACACAGTCCACGTGGTTTGTTTTGTTGAGGATAGAAATGACACAGTCCCACGTGGTTTGTTTTGTTGAAGATAGAAATGACGCAGACCACGTGGTTTGTTTTGTTGAAGATAGAAATGACACAGTCCACGTGGTTTGTTTTGTTGAAGATAGAAATGACACAGTCCACGTGGTTTGTTTTGTTGAAGATAGAAATGACGCAGACCACGTGGTTTGTTTTGTTGAAGATAGAAATGACGCAGTCCACGTGGTTTGTGTTGCTGAAGATAGAAATGACACAGTCCACGTGGTTTGTTTTGTTGAAGATAGAAATGACGCAGTCCACGTGGTTTGTTTTGTTGAAGATAGAAATGACGCAGTCCACGTGGTTTGTTTTGCTGAAGATAGAAATGACGCGGTCTTTGGCGGAACAAGTCCAAATAAGAAAGCTGATCGACATTCAGAACCCTAGCCTCAGTCTGATTTCAGAAATCAGCCCTTCACTGACAAACACAGTAATCAGCAGCAGTCACACGGTTGATACACATTGTAGGCATTGTTCTCAGTTAGCCGAACACAATATCAGTCTGTGGTGTCTTTGGGACATTGCCTATCACTGGAACTGACTCGCGTACGGGCGTGGCCTATTATGCAATGGACTCCGTATCGGCGACACAGAGCAGTGTCCCTACAGAACAGACAGCCAGACGACAGAATATCTGCTGGAATCCTGTCCGCTCCACCAAACGCTCCGAGAGAAAACCTGGCCCGACCCAATCCCAGCAGCCCGGAAGCTCTACGGAGGACTGGAGGACCTGCGACGAACTGCTGCCTTCGTCGAGAAGACGGGGGAACCCATCTGATAAATTACGAACGAGACAACAACATGCAGTGGACTCCCATTACACGTCACAAAATATAACAATACATAAAAACAGCATTAACTGGTCTTCCGGATGAGATTCACTAAGCGCCCATTAAAACAGAAAAAAAAGAAAAAGAAAAAATAGATAAAAATAATGAACAACTCGGCAACAAAAGGGTTGTCCCTTGGCAACGCTCTGTAGAAAAGTTGGCTTTGAAAGGAAACACATCCACTGCAAGCAAAACAGACGGGTGGCACTGCACTGTGGCAAGGCCCTCTCCCCGGGGAGAGCAGCCAGGACTTGACTCAGGGAAACATGTTGTGACACAACACAACACAGCGACATCACTTCACCCCAATGACACAGGGAAACATGTTGTGACACAACACAACGACACTACTTCATCCCAATGACACAGGGAACATGTTGTGACACAACACAACACAGCGACATCACTTCATCCCAATGACACAGGGAAACATGTTGTGACACAACACAACACAGCGACATCACTTCATCCCAATGACACAGGGAAACATGTTGTGACACAACACAACACAGCGACATCACTTCACCCCAATGACACAGGGAAACATGTGACACAACACAACACAACGACATCACTTCATCCCAATGACACAGGGAAACATGTGACACAACACAACACAGCGACATCACTTCATCCCAATGACACAGGGAAACATGTTGTGACACAACACAACACAACGACATCACTTCATCCCAATGACACAGGGAAACATGTGACACAACACAACACAACACAGCGACATCACTTCATCCCAATGACACAGGGAAACATGTTGTGACACAACACAACACAACGACATCACTTCACCCCAATGACACAGGGAAACATGTTGTGACACAACACAACACAGCGACATCACTTCATCCCAATGACACAGGGAAACATGTTGTGACACAACACAGCGACATCACTTCATCCCAATGACACAGGGAAACATGTTGTGACACAACACAACACAGCGACATCACTTCATCCCAATGACACAGGGAAACATGTTGTGACACAGCACAACACAGCGACATCACTTCATCCCAATGACACAGGGAAACATGTTGTGACACAACACAACACAGCGACATCACTTCATCCCAATGACACAGGGAAACATGTTGTGACACAACACAACACAACGACATCACTTCACCCCAATGACACAGGGAAACATGTTGTGACACAACACAACACAGCGACATCACTTCATCCCAATGACACAGGGAAACATGTTGTGACACAACACAACACAGCGACATCACTTCATCCCAATGACACAGGGAAACATGTGACACAACACAACACAGCGACATCACTTCATCCCAATGACACAGGGAAACATGTGACACAACACAACACAGCGACATCACTTCATCCCAATGACACAGGGAAATATGTTGTGACACAACACAACACAACGACATCACTTCATCCCAATGACACAGGGAAACATGTTGTGACACAACACAACACAACGACATCACTTCATCCCAATGACACAGGGAAACATGTTGTGACACAACACAACACAGCGACATCACTTCATCCCAATGACACAGGGAAACATGTTGTGACACAACACAACACAGCGACATCACTTCATCCCAATGACACAGGGAAACATGTTGTGACACAACACAACACAGCGACATCACTTCATCCCAATGACACAGGGAAACATGTTGTGACACAACACAACACAGCGACATCACTTCATCCCAATGACACAGGGAAATATGTTGTGACACAACACAACGACACTACTTCATCCCAATGACACAGGGAAACATGTTGTGACACAACACAACACAGCGACATCACTTCACCCCAATGACACAGGGAAACATGTTGTGACACAACACAACACAACGACATCACTTCACCCCAATGACACAGGGAAACATGTTGTGACACAACACAACACAGCGACATCACTTCATCCCGATGACACAGGGAAACATGTTGTGACACAACACAACACAGCGACATCACTTCACCCCAATGACACAGGGAAACATGTTGTGACACAACACAACACAGCGACATCACTTCATCCCAATGACACAGGGAAACATGTTGTGACACAACACAACACAGCGACATCACTTCATCCCAATGACACAGGGAAACATGTTGTGACACAGCACAACACAACGACATCACTTCCTCCCAATGACCAGGATGAATACACGGACATGACACACGTCTGTTTCCAATCCACCCCCAAGCTTGTCAAATCCTTCAGACGCTAAAGTTTCATGGAGGAGGAAAGTCCGCATAACTTTGTGAAAGGCCAGGTGCTGACAAACTACAGAGCCCTGCAGGCAGAAATGTCTGCCATGTTTGTTCCTCGCTGCAGCTTCGTCCTGCTGGTCTCCAGCTCTCCAGCAGCAGATTGCAGGGACTTTGAGTCAGTGCTTCAGGAAGTGGGGAAATGGAATTGTGCTTGATGGAAGCTTGGGAGATACTTTCAGCTGGCTAGTGGAGGTGGGGGAGGGAGCACAGTGGTGGGCAGGGAGACAGAGACAGTCAGACAGAGACAGAGACAGAGAGGAGAAATAGAGAGAGACAGAGAGACAGAGAGAGACAGACACACAGAAAGACAGAGCAGGGAGAGAGACTGTTACTACTTTATTACTTCATCCTTAGTTTGTGCTCAGCTAAGGCTTCATCCTTAGTTTGTGCTCAGCTAAGGTTTCATCCTCATTTTGTGCTCAGCTAAGGCTTCATCCTTAGTTTGTGCTCAGCTAAGGCTTCAGTCTCAGTTTGTGCTCAGCTAAGGCTTCAGTCTCAGTTTGTGCTCAGCTAGGAATTCATCCTCAGCTTGTGCTCAGCTAAGGCTTCATCCTTAGTTTGTGCTCAGCTAAGGCTTTATCCTCATTTTGTGCTCAGCTAAGGCTTCATCCTCAGTTTGTGCTCAGCTAAGGCTTCATCCTCAGTTTGTGCTCAGCTAAGGCTTCAGTCTCAGTTTGTGCTCAGCTAAGGCTTAATCCTCAGTTTGTGCTCAGCTAAGGCTTCAATCTCAGTTTGTGCTCAGCTAAGGCTTCATCCTCAGTTTGTGCTCAGCTAAGGCTTCAATCTCAGTTTGTGCTCAGCTAAGGCTTCATCCTCAGTTTGTGCTCAGCTAAGGCTTCATCCTCAGTTTGTGCTCAGCTAAGGCTTCAGTCTCAGTTTGTGCTCAGCTAAGGCTTAGAGGGAACACTGCAACGAAGACAGATCACTCTGCGTTGCGTCGCTGAACGAAGTGAACCACGATGTGAGTGACTCAGTGACTATTATGATGTCAGTGACTTTGAGAACCGTGATGTCAGTGACTAAGAGAACCGTGATGTCAGTGACTAAGTGAGCAAACATGATGTCAGTGACTAAATGACTATTATGATGTCAGTGACTAAGTGACTATTATGATGTCAGTGACTAAGAGAACCGTGATGTCAGTGACTAAGTGAGCAAACATGATGTCAGTGACTAAATGACTATTATGATGTCAGTGACTAAATGACTATTATGATGTCAGTGACTTTGAGAACCGTGATGTCAGTGACTAAGAGAACCGTGATGTCAGTGACTAAGTGAGCAAACATGATGTCAGTGACTAAATGACTATTATGATGTCAGTGACTAAGTGAACCAATATGATATCAGTGACTAAGTGAACCAATATGATGTCAGTGACTAAGTGAACCAATATGATGTCAGTGACTAAGTGAACCATTATGATGTCAGTGATTAAGTGAACCAATATGATGTCAGTGATTAAGTGAACCAATATGATATCAGTGACTAAGTGAACCATTATGATGTCAGTGATTAAGTGAACCATTATGATGTCAGTGATTAAGTGAACCAATATGATGTCAGTGATTAAGTGAACCAATATATCAGTGACTAAGTGAACCAATATGATGTCAGTGACTAAGTGAACCAATATGATGTCAGTGACAAAGTGAACCAATATGATGTCAGTGACTACGTGAACCATCATGATGTCAGTGACTTGCATCTTTCAAATCTGGTCTCAAAACTCACCTCTTCCCTCAGCTATAAGTTCAGTTGTGGCACGTCCGCATCCTTTGAGTGAGCTGTGCTTGACTACGTGTGGATACATATGTATGTGTACATAAATACATGCATGTGAGTGGATGTGTATTTGTGTGTGTGTGTTTGTGTGTGTGTGCGTGCGTGCGTGTGTGTGTGTGTGTGTGTGTGTGTGTGTGTGTGTTTATTTTTTTAGTCATATTTGGTGTGTGTATGTAACATTGGTGCAATGTGTTATGTAAACAAAGGTGTTTTGTAAAGCACCTGAAGCTGATT
>NC_134898.1:480000-497500 GCF_041734735.1 Babylonia areolata
TTCCCCGAGGACATTGTTCCTCTGGGTCTATGTCCCCCCAGTTCTATATTCCCCGAGGACATTGTTCCTCTGGGTCTATGTCCCCCCAGTTCTATATTCCCCGAGGACATTGTTCCTCTGGGTCTATGTCCCCCCAGTTCTATATTCCCCGAGGACATTGTTCCTCTGGGTCTATGTCCCCCCTACCTCCCCAGTTCTATATTCCCCGAGGACATTGTTCCTCTGGGTCTATGTGCCCCCAGTTCTATATTCCCTGAAGACATTGTTCGTCTGGGTCTATGTCCCCCCAGTTCTATATTCCCCGAGGACATTGTTCCTCTGGGTCTGTGTCCCCCCAGTTCTATATTCCCCGAGGACATTGTTCCTCTGGGTCTATGTCCTCCAGTTCTATATTCCCCGAGGACATTGTTCCTCTGGGTCTATGTCCTCCAGTTCTATATTCCCCGAGGACATTGTTCCTCTGGGTCTATGTCCTCCCAGTTCTATATTCTCCGAGGACATTGTTCCTCTGGGTCTATGTCTCCCCTACCCCCCCAGTTCTATATTCCCCGAGGACATTGTTCCTCTGGGTCTATGTCCCCCCCCCCCCCCAGTTCTATATTCCCCGAGGACATTGTTCCTCTGGGTCTATGTCCCCCCATACCCACCCAGTTCTATATTCCCCGAGGACATTGTTCCTCTGGGTCTATGTCCCCCCCATACCCCCCCAGTTCTATATTCCCCGAGGACATTGTTCCTCTGGGTCTGTGTCCCCCCAGTTCTATATTCCCCGAGGACATTGTTCCTCTGGGTCTATGTCCCCCCTACTCCCCCAGTTCTATATTCCCCGAGGACATTGTTCCTCTGGGTCTATGTGCCCCCAGTTCTATATTCCCCGAAGACATTGTTCGTCTGGGTCTATGTCCCCCCAGTTCTATATTCCCCGAGGACATTGTTCCTCTGGGTCTGTGTCCCCCCAGTTCTATATTCCCCGAGGACATTGTTCCTCTGGGTCTATGTCCTCCCAGGTCTATATTCCCCGAGGACATTGTTCCTCTGGGTCTATGTCCTCCAGTTCTATATTCCCCGAGGACATTGTTCCTCTGGGTCTATGTCCTCCCAGTTCTATATTCTCCGAGGACATTGTTCCTCTGGGTCTATGTGCCCCCCATACCCACCCAGTTCTATATTCCCCGAGGACATTGTTCCTCTGGGTCTGTGTCCCCCCTACCCCCCCAGTTCTATATTCCCCGAGGACATTGTTCCTCTTGGTCTATGTCCTCCCAGTTCTATATTCCCCGAGGACATTGTTCCTCTGGGTCTATGTGCCCCCAGTTCTATATTCCCCGAGGACATTGTTCCTCTGGGTCTATGTCCCCCCAGTTCTATATTCCCCGAGGACATTGTTCCTCTGGGTCTATGTTCCCCCAGTTCTATATTTCCCGAGGACATTGTTCCTCTGGATCTATGCCCCCCCCCCCCCCCCCCCAGGTCTATATTCCTTGTGACTCCCTATGTTGGTGGTGTGAGGGGGGAGATGGGGGACAGGGGGGGGGGAGGGGGGCAGGGAAGAGGAAAACAGAAAAGGTAGAAAACTTGAAAGCTACCAAAAAATGCATAACTAACATGCAATTACATTTAACAGTAACAATTCAATAATAATAATGATAATAATCAGAAACCATTAACACAATTCTGAAGTACATTAAAGGAATGTAGAAATAGGGCAACGAACTAATACCTGTGAAAGTTCGACTATAAGAAGCTCGTCAGAAATAACTTTACAAAAAACATCTGCAGAATAATTATTCTCTTTGAAATACTTGGGCAAGAAGGTACGTAACTGCTGACAGTGAAACAAACAATGATGCAAGCTGAACTGCTTACCACAGATGCATGTAACATTTTTACTACACTTTATCTTCAGCGCATCAAGTTTTATACGGAAGAAAGTAGAGGTTATTAATCTTGTATAGCAAGCTGATGGATTCGGTATCTTTTCTTTAATAATATTCTCCAGGAATAATGTTCCATTATGTTTTAAAAACTTTTCCTTCCATCGGTCATGAAATCGACCCCATGCTGATTTTTCTAACAAAGTGTATGCCTCTTTTACGGAAAGACGGACATGTATTTTTGTCGATTTTTCTGAATCTTGTGCTCCTCTTTTAGCTGCTTTATCAGCAGCTTCATTGCCGTGAATGCCTACATGAGAAGGCACCCAACAAAAACTGACCTCAGTCCCTTTAATCCTTAAACAATATACCAAATGATTTGCCTCAAAAACTAAGTCAGGTCTTGTTTCAAGGCTAAAACATTCTAGAGCATAAAGTACTGATTTGGAATCAATAAATAATGCTATTTTCGAGAAAACTATTTGATAGCTCACTAAGTAGTTCAGAGCTTGTATAATAGCAATTAGCTCAGCTGTGAATATGAAAAGATGTTTTCCAATAAAGTAATATTTGTCGACTTTAAAGGCAGGAATATAGAAAGCCGCACCAGCATTTTTGTCATCAAGAACAGATCAATCTGTAAATATATGGAGATAATTCTATTTTTCTGCTATATGAATTCTGGCAGTAGTTGTCGTGATATTGATGTTTTCCTCCTTTTTTGTTTCAGAATAAGTGATATCAAAATCTGCTTTGAACATTTCCCAAAAAGGAATAGGAGAATTATGTGGTTTTGCAGCTAACTCTTTCATGTTAACATCAGATTCTCTCAACAAATTTGAAACGTAAGTTGCAACTGTTTCTTGTGACGAAATGGCTTTAGCTCTTTTAGGAAAATCAATGTCAAGATCTTACTGTCAGTTCATCAGCAATGTGTGTGTGTGTGTGTGTGTGTGTGTGCGTTCGTGTGTGTGTGTGTGTGTGTGTGTGTGTGTGTGTGTGTGTGTGTGCGTTCGTGTGTGTGTGTGTGTGTGTGTGTGTGTGTGTGTGTGATGACCACCACGCAATGGTCCTACCCATATTGAACAAACAAAATTCACTTGCTGAATTCATGTTCTCTCTATCCTTCAAGCAACAATGCAATAGCCTCTGCTCATTATCGAAATTAACGAAAATTACGTGCTGAGTTCATCTCCTGAATCTGTGTGCGTGAGAGAGGGAGAGAGAGAGAGAGAGAGAGAGAGAGAGAGAGAGCCGTTTGTGGTCAAAACAGAAGCCACAGAGAGAGATCGCCTGTCAGAATGGCAAGTTCACGACTGCCGACCTGACTTCAGTCAACCGCTATGGTTGGGGAACATGTGTCTGAATAAGGCGCTCTGAAAAGTCACTCTCAACTCAAAGCGTCTTCACTACAGAGTCTACAGCTATTCCGTTTTTGAGTGTATCTAATTCAGATACAGATCCATGTGAGCATCGTACAGGAAAGTATGGCTCTAGGTGACGTTTTGAAACGGGTTGTCTCAAGCATACAATTCGCCGCATTTTGTATCAAATAAGAATCTAGTCTGTTTGGGGTTTCATACGTATCGAGGCGTGATTCCGATCAACTGAAAACGAACCCATCATTCATGCATAAAATCAGCCGCTTGATTTTCTCAACGGATTTACAAGAATCTAAGAAACAAACCCTGGAGCCCTCAGAGTGACTATTTCTCTAGTTTTACGGAACAAATCTCTTCTCAGAAGTAGGTTAATGGGTAAGCCAGGAGTCCACTTTTAAGTTTTTCGAGCACATACGGTGCAGCGTATGTGGATAATTCTGCACGCCTTGACGTCTTGCAACTGAAAGTGATTGTCTCATCTGTCTTCTCATTGGTTGTCACTTTCCATTGTCTCTCTTCTTCTCTTTGTCATCTGATTGACAGGAAAGGTCGATTTCACACACGACTTGTTTTAATCTGCCGCGCTGATAACGACTGGCTGGATGTTTTTGTGGTGACATTTCTATTGTCTTCAGTGCTCGTAAAGCAATTTGTTGCCGAATCTTTTAGCTGCAGGTCCAGATTACTGCCCTGCGTGTGCATGTGGTGAGGTTATCCCAGTGCAAAATATGAGAAGACAGACAGACAGAGAGACAGAGACAGAAAGAGACAGACATACAGACAGACAGACAGAGACTTGTTCGTATTGATGGAGTTAATCAGACAACATAAAAGGTCTGTAGAAGTCTATCCACAATCGTTTCACCAAATGGCCCCGGCAGTCAGCTCAATTCCACACCCACAGAGAACAAACACATTTCTGGACATCATAACAAGCGCCCTCAACAAGTACAGTAATACTGGGCTGATACACACACACGTTTATTCTACAAAAATAGTGTACTCTGTTCTTGCAGTTGAGAGAGAGACAAACAGACAGACAGACAGACAGACAGACAGACAGACAGAGACAGTTGGGAGCTGCCACAGAATACAATCTACATTCACATTCAGACTGCCAGAACTCCCTGCAGGTTTCGCACAACACCAAAACGACACACTGCTCGGCTTCACAACATGGCGACATTGGGTCAAGCCTTTTCATCCTGATGCACATGTCAGCATTAGGAAGATCAGTGTCCTGAAATCAAGCAGCTCGGGGTATTCCGTTCCCTGCCTGCAACTCCCTGGTGAAATTCAATTACAGGACGGATTTGACGTCTGGTAAAAAACATCCCCAAACAAACCATGAAGCCCTCGCCACATCTTGCTGTCAACCAGTCACACTGGGCCGACCTCTGTTGCCACAAAAAGTGTCTGGTTTGGTCCACTGGACACGGTGACACCAGGCGGTCAACCTGCTGAAGGGTTTGGGGTTGGTTTGGTTGGGTTGGGTTGTAGTTTGGTTTGGTATGTTTGTACTAGTTTGCTTTGTTTTGTTTTGTTTTGTTTATTAGTTTGGTTTGTTTGTAGTTTGGTTTGGTTTCGTTTGGTTTATTAGTTTGGCTTGGTTTACTAGTTTGGTTTGGTTTGGTTTATTAGTTTGGCTTGGTTTACTAGTTTGGTTTGGTTTGGTTTACTAGTTTGGTTTGGCTTGGTTTACTAGTTTGGTTTGGTTTGGTTTACTAGTTTGGTTTGGCTTGGTTTACTAGTTTGGTTTCGTTTGGTTTATTAGTTTGGCTTGGTTTACTAGTTTGGTTTGGTTTGGTTTATTAGTTTGGCTTGGTTTACTAGTTTGGTTTGGTTTGTTCTGGTTTGGTTGGTTTGGTTTGGGTGGTTTGGTTTGATTTGGTTGGTTTGTTTGTTCTAGTTTGCTTTGGGTGGTTTGTTCTGGTTTGGTTTGGTTTAGGTGGTTTGGCTGGTTTGTTCTTGTTTGGTTGGGTTGTTCTGGTTTGGTTTGGGTGGTTTGTTCTGGTTTGATTGGTTTGCTTTGGGTGGTTTGTTCTGGTTTGGGTGGCTTGTTCTGGTTTGGTTGGTTTGTTCTGGTTTGGTTGGGTTGTTCTGGTTTGGTTTGGGTGGTTTGTTCTGGTTTGATTGGTTTGCTTTGGGTGGTTTGTTCTGGTTTGGGTGGCTTGTTCTGGTTTGGTTGGGTTGTTCTGGAATGGTTTGGTTTGGTTGGGTTGTTCTGATTTGGTTGGGTTGTTCTGGTTTGGTTTGGCTGGGTTCTGGTTTGGTTGGGTTGTTCTGGTTTGGTTTGGGTGGTTTGTTCTGGTTTGGTTGGTTTGTTCTGCTATGCTTGCTCCACTACCCTCGTGAAATAAAAAGTTCGTTTCGTTTCGTTCCCCTCCTCCCCCCTCTCTTTCTCTCTCTCGAGCACGTGTACTTGTTTGCCAGTTAAGTCCATCTGTGTGGTATGCATGTGTGCGGACGAGCACGCTTGCGCGTGCGTGTGTAAGTGTGTGTGTGTGTGTGTGTGTGTGTGTGTGTGTGTGTCTGTCTGTCTGTCTGTCTGTCTGTCTATTTCTACGTCTGTGTGAAGCGAGAGAGAAAGAGAGAAGAAATGAATCAATGAACGGATGATGATTTATTCACACAGGCCTCAGTCCAGACAGAGAGAGATATGGGGACAGACGGACAAAGACTGAGAGAAAGAGACAGGTAGATAGACAGAGACAAAGACTGAGAGACAGAGACAAAGACTGAGAGACAGAGACAGACAGACATTCAGGGGTAAAGATAAGACAGTGACACAGAGAGAGATACAGAGGAAGAGACATATGCATTCCTTACACATGTTAGTGTAACACACACACACACACACACACACACACACACACACACACACACACACGCACAGTTCAAATAATTGAACTCAAGCTCAAATATTCATTCGTTCAGGTTTTCTGGCGTGCTGAAACAAGCGCTGGGAATGGAGTCCTTGACACGGGGCTCGCAGAGATAACCGATTCCCAGATGGAAAACGCTGCCCTGACATGGAGACCTTTTGGTGGTGTGCGGGATGTCACACACCGTACATCCACAGGCTGATGCCGAATCAATGCAAAGCGTGTGACTTGAGAGGCCACAGGGAGGTTCTGTGAAGTATCACTAACACGTTAGAACAGGGACCTCCTGCAGATGCTAACGGTTTGGGCAAGAGACTCCACACATGACGGCCACGTGCTGAGCACAGTGTGAAAGGTTCACAAGTATCGTCTGCCAGCCATCCTCAACCACACTCGTTCACGAAACGACTGCAGTTGTTTGAAATGAGTCTGCAGGAGGAGGGAAGAATTTTGATTAACGTGCCGTCAACCATACCGATGATTTCAACATTAGTTACAGTTTGTATAGGTTTTAAAATAAATAAATAAAAGATAACGACAAAACACAATATCATAAAATTTGGACACACAACTGTTGAGGTATAGAGTAAGGACAGCACAATGTTTCAAAACTCTCAGTTCCAAAATGCTTTCTTCACAGCAGGAGGTAATAAAAGACATTTTTTTTCTTGACGTAAAATGTGAGGGTGGTATAAAATGTACATTGGTGAAGTCTGCACTTTTCATGAAAAAAAAGCATTGTTTTCCACAAAAACTCACTCTGGGAGTCCCATTAGAATGTAAATGATAAATGAATAGGAGCCTCTTAGTCTACAAACTGCAGGGGAACTTACTTCAACTCGAGGGAAGTGTTGGGGGGTGGGGGGGGGGTGTCTGGCATGCCTTGTTACTGCTGTCTGTGTGTGTCTTGCTCCATGTATGGTGGATGTGTGGAAAAGATCAATCAAACAAACCTTTCCTCTGTTTCAACAGCCAGGGGTTCATTGGCACATTCACCACCAACCACCCTGTCAATCCGACTGTCTGTCACTCGCCACATGCACTGCCCCTCCCCCTTCCCCTGTCACTCGCCACATGCACTGCCCCTCCCCCTTCCCCTGTCACTCGCCACATGCACTGCCCCTCCCCCTTCCCCTGTCACTCGCCACATGCACTGCCCCTCCCCCTTCCCCTGTCACTCGCCACATGCACTGCCCCTCCCCCTCCCCCTGTCACTCGCCACATGCACTGCCCCTCCCCCTTCCCCTGTCACTCGCCACATGCACTGCCCCTCCCCCTTCCCCTGTCACTCGCCACATGCACTGCCCCTCCCCCTTCCCCTGTCACTCGCCACATGTACTGCCCCTCCCCCTTCCCCTGTCACTCGCCACATGCACTGCCCCTCCCCCTTCCCCTGTCACTCGCCACATGCACTGCCCCTCCCCCTTTCCCTGTCACTCGCCACATGTACTGCCCCTCCCCCTTCCCCTGTCACTCGCCACATGTACTGCCCCTCCCCCTTCCCCTGTCACTCGCCACATGTACTGCCCCTCCCCCTTCCCCTGTCACTCGCCACATGCACTGCCCCTCCCCTTCCCCTGTCACTCGCCACATGTACTGCCCCTCCCCCTTCCCCTGTCACTCGCCACATACACTGCCCCTCCCCCTTCCCCTGTCACTCGCCACGTGTACTGCCCCTCCCCTTCCCCTGTCACTCGCCACATGTACTGCCCCTCCCCCTTCCCCTGTCACTCGCCACATGTACTGCCCCTCCCCCTTCCCCTGTCACTCGCCACATGCACTGCCCCTCCCCCTTCCCCTGTCACTCGCCACATGCACTGCCCCTCCCCCTCCCCCTGTCACTCGCCACATGCACTGCCCCTCCCCCTTCCCCTGTCACTCGCCACATGCACTGCCCCTCCCCCTTCCCCTGTCACTCGCCACATGTACTGCCCCTCCCCCTTCCCCTGTCACTCGCCACATGCACTGCCCCTCCCCCTTCCCCTGTCACTCGCCACATGCACTGCCCCTCCCCCTTTCCCTGTCACTCGCCACATGTACTGCCCCTCCCCCTTCCCCTGTCACTCGCCACATGTACTGCCCCTCCCCCTTCCCCTGTCACTCGCCACATGCACTGCCCCTCCCCCTTCCCCTGTCACTCGCCACATGTACTGCCCCTCCCCCTCCCCCTGTCACTCGCCACATGCACTGCCCCTCCCCCTTCCCCTGTCACTCGCCACATGTACTGCCCCTCCCCCTTCCCCTGTCACTCGCCACATGTACTGCCCCTCCCCCTTCCCCTGTCACTCGCCACATGTACTGCCGCCACATGCACTGCCCCTCCCCCTTCCCCTGTCACTCGCCACATGTACTGCCCCTCCCCCTTCCCCTGTCACTCACGACAGTTTCACTGTCCAGTACACATTGACCTCCTTCTGATGGACTAAAATAACTCTTTTCTCCTCCCCCTTCCATGCCAAAGCCTTCTTGTTTCCTTTCCTGCAGTTCATTCATTTTGTTTGTTACTGTGTTTCACACAATTTTCATACCAAACACACACACACACACACACACACACACACACAAGCAGCAGAAGACCATCAACAATCCAGATGAAGTCGATGTGGGGGGGTGGGGGGGGGAGAGCAGTGAACTACTGGGATGGAGAGAGGGAGGGAGAGGGGAGGATGCTAAAAGACCAGACAATGATTTCACATTCTGACTGCATTGCACATGACACAATGATACACACAGCTGTTCTGTTGAACGTGGACGTTAGTCTGACGTGGGGCCAGTTAACCGTCAGATACATTCAACGAGAGACAAGTGTTCTGGATCTATAAATAGATGGACAGTGTATTTCTTTCTTTAATTCTTTCTTCGTAATCTCCTTCTGTTCCCACTACTTTCCACGAATAAAGCATGACGGGTTTTCTTTCTCCCACCCTTATTACATTATCTTTATTTTTTTCATGTGGAGCACGTGTTTTGGAACGTCACACACACACACACACACACACACACACACACACACACACACACAGGGACCTTGCCTGAAGAAGCTGTTTTTACAGCGAAAAATTGCTGCTCTTTGAAAAACAACAACACATTTTAAAGACATGCAGAACCTACTGTTGTTGATATTTTAAAAATATTTTACCGGTCTTGGTATTTACCTCAGTGCTTTCTACAAGGAGTGGAGCCCGGGACACCAAGAGAGTGTGAACTATATATATATATATTTTTTTTTTCTTCTTCTTCTTTTCTCTTGCTTACAAGAAAGCCTATAAAATTCTAATTTCTCAAACGTCGAGTTGCCTCTCTTTATACAATGAAAATCCTACCTTTGGTCTACATAATTTGGCTTCAGATGTGGTTGAAGTACATGAACAAAGACATCATTGCTGATTGCAGATGAACAAAGGAACGAAACGTGAAATGCATACATGCATATATATTTGGATAAATGGAGAAAAAAGACCCAATTCGATTAATGCATTCCGTGTTTTTGTTGTCAATGAGATAGTGTTGTTTCATTTTCTGTTTGTTTGACAAACTGCTGGCGTTTCTAAGCGATTTCGTTTTTTCTATCCAAGAAATACACTAGTTGAAGGAATTACTTTCAAAAGAAGATTGCAAGTTTCTAACATAAATTTGAAACGCGCTACACTCTTTGCCCACTTCCTTAACTTTTTTGTTGTTATTTATGGAGAGAGAGAGAGAGAGAGAGAGAGAGAGAGAGAGAGAGAGTTATGTGTGTGTGTGTGTGCGCATGCGTGTGTATGTATACATACATATATACATACACACATGCACACACACGCACACACAAACACACACACACACACACACACACACACACATATATATATATATAACGAAATCTATCTTCAACCGGTAAAAAGGCTGGCAGCACATCAAAAGCCAACACACGGTCATGAAAACGTCATTAATGCTGTCCATCTCTCCCACAGTCATCATCACCACACGTGCAACACTTGAGATAGCCAGCCTCACCACTAATCTCTTCAGCACAGCTGAACTGGGCCTTGCGCTAGAAATAGCATCTCTTCCGCTCAATGTATCACTTCCAGATAAACCCACTAACGCCCACCCCCCCACACTTCCACCCCCCATAACCCCCCACCCCCTACAACCTCCGCCCCCCCCCCCAATAAAGTGTATATCATATAATTAAAGTAATATTTAAAATATTTTAATTGACTAAATAATAATTTTTTTTTTTAAAGAAAAGAAAAAAAGGAAAGAAACAATGAAATTCTTTAAAATCAAATGTGCACAATTTAAACAAGTGCACTTGTACAAAGAAAAACAAATATATATATATATATATATATATATATATATATATATACATATATATATATATATATATTATTTCAAAAAGGGAATGACGAAGAATAGGAGAAAAACAAAAGGCAAACTACAAAACAAAGTGCTTATACTTTTTAGCAGAGAACGCTAAACAACCACAGGTGCTGCAGGCAAAGCCTGAAGACTTCAGACGCTATTCCTGCAGGGGGCGGGGGGATTGGGGGGGGGGGGGGGGCACGTTAGGACCCGTAGCATTGCGGACTGAAGAGATCACACCTCGCACCACTTCCGCGGGCCGTGAAACTCGATACTTACAATGTGTGTGAGTGCCACATCACGTGAAGTGCCTTCAGACCAATGGATGTGAACATCAGTTCCACACCACATGAAGTGCCTTCAGACCAATGGATGTGAACATCTGTTCCACACCACGTGAAGTGCCTTCAGACCAATGGATGTGAACATCTGTTCCACACCACGTGAAGTGCCTTCAGACCAATGGATGTGAACAACACTTCCACATCACGTGAAGTGCCTTCAGACCAATGGATGTGAACAACACTTCCACATCACGTGAAGTGCCTTCAGACCAATGGATGTGAACAACACTTCCACAGCACGTGAAGTGCCTTCAGACCAATGGATGTGAACAACACTTCCACATCACGTGAAGTGCCTTCAGACCAATGGATGTGAACAACACTTCCACATCACGTGAAGTGCCTTCAGACCAATGGATGTGAACATCTGTTCCACACCACGTGAAGTGCCTTCAGACCAATGGATGTGAACATCTGTTCCACATCACGTGAAGTGCCTTCAGACCAATGGATGTGAACATCTGTTCCACACCACGTGAAGTGCCTTCAGACCAATGGATGTGAACAACACTTCCACATCACGTGAAGTGCCTTCAGACCAATGGATGTGAACATCTGTTCCACACCACGTGAAGTGCCTTCAGACCAATGGATGTGAACATCTGTTCCACACCACGTGAAGTGCCTTCAGACCAATGGATGTGAACATCAGTTCCACACCACGTGAAGTGCCTTCAGACCAATGGATGTGAACATCTGTTCCACACCACGTGAAGTGCCTTCAGACCAATGGATGTGAACATCTGTTCCACACCACATGAAGTGCCTTCAGACCAATGGATGTGAACATCTGTTCCACACCACATGAAGTGCCTTCAGACCAATGGATGTGAACATCTGTTCCACACCACGTGAAGTGCCTTCAGACCAATGGATGTGAACATCTGTTCCACATCACGTGAAGTGCCTTCAGACCAATGGATGTGAACATCTGTTCCACATCACGTGAAGTGCCTTCAGACCAATGGATGTGAACATCACTTCCACACCACGCGAAGTGCCTTCAGACCAATGGATGTGAACAACACTTCCACATCACGTGAAGTGCCTTCAGACCAATGGATGTGAACATCTGTTCCACACCACATTAAGTGCCTTCAGACCAATGGATGTGAACAACACTTCCACATCACGTGAAGTGCCTTCAGACCAATGGATGTGAACAACACTTCCACAGCACGTGAAGTGCCTTCAGACCAATGGATGTGAACAACACTTCCACATCACGTGAAGTGCCTTCAGACCAATGGATGTGAACAACACTTCCACATCACGTGAAGTGCCTTCAGACCAATGGATGTGAACAACACTTCCACAGCACGTGAAGTGCCTTCAGACCAATGGATGTGAACAACACTTCCACAGCACGTGAAGTGCCTTCAGACCAATGGATGTGAACAACACTTCCACATCACGTGAAGTGCCTTCAGACCAATGGATGTGAACAACACTTCCACATCACGTGAAGTGCCTTCAGACCAATGGATGTGAACAACACTTCCACATCACGTGAAGTGCCTTCAGACCAATGGATGTGAACAACACTTCCACATCACGTGAAGTGCCTCCAGACCAATGGATGTGAACATCAGTTCCACATCACGTGAAGTGCCTTCAGACCAATGGATGTGAACATCTGTTCCACATCACGTGAAGTGCCTTCAGACCAATGGATGTGAACATCTGTTCCACATCACGTGAAGTGCCTTCAGACCAATGGATGTGAACATCTCACAGTTTGTCCCACTCCCAAAAAATACCGGTCTTCCATAAATCGCTATGGAAAGGATAGGATACTGCCTGCCCATGCACACACACACACACACACACACACACACACACACACACACACACGCAGACACTCATAGAGAGAGACAGAGACCTAGACACACAGGTGCACATACAGACGGACGAAGAGACAGACCAAGCAAGGGGTAGTGTT
The DNA here is from genome assembly GCF_041734735.1 of Babylonia areolata. Taxonomy (NCBI): domain Eukaryota; kingdom Metazoa; phylum Mollusca; class Gastropoda; order Neogastropoda; family Buccinidae; genus Babylonia; species Babylonia areolata. Next base: position 492,778 of record NC_134898.1, read on the forward strand.
GCAGACAGTCGGGAAAGTGGAGGTCCAGCAGCTGAACGACAGCAGTGTGGTGTGTCCAGCGCTGAACGACAGCAGTGTGGTGTGTCCAGCGCTGAACGACGCGGAAAGGGAAGGGGGGGGGGGGGCAGTGTGTGATTGAGAGAATGAGAAAAATCAGAGAGAAAGACAGACAGAGAGAGAGAGAGAGAGACAAGATAAGGACGAAGAAGAATACGACTGCGAGAGACTGATACATATAATGTATATTTCCTGAAACAAACACGTCTTGTCTTCTTTTGTCACACACACACACACACACACACACACACACACACACACACACACACACACACACACACACACACATAAACACCACACACCAACACACACACACACACACAACCACACACAGCACATGAACGAATCACCCAGTCTAGATGGCCTTGCGGGCCTTGGTGGCTGCCTGGACAGCCCGCTTGTTCTTCTTGTGGTCCGTGTCCTTCTGGGCTGCGGACAGCGACAGGCCGATGAGCACGTACATGACGCTGATCACCAGCATGGGCACGAGGAAGAAGGCGAAGGAGGAGAACTGGAAGAGGTACAGCGTGTCCGCACGCCACTCCTGGGGGATGGTGCACAGCAAGGCGGCCTCCAGGTCCTGGTGTGGCGTCATCAGCATCATTATCATCATCGTCATCGTCGTCGTCATCATCGCCGTCATCATCGTCATCATTGTCATCATCATCACCATTATCGCCATCATCATCATCGCCACCATCATCATCGTCGTCGTCACCATGATCACCAACATTATCACCACCACCACCACCACCACCATCATCATCATCATCATCATCACCACCACCACCACAACCATCAATACCGTCATCGTCGTCGTCGTCGTCATCATCACCAGCACCATCATCATTATCATCGTCGTCGTTATCAAAGTTTGTCAAAAAAAAACCCAAACGTTCGAGGAATGTGGCGCTGGAGCTCGTGTTGCATCTGTGGAGGTCAGGCAGTTCGTTTGTTCTTTCGTTTCACGTCTGTCCACAATTATGAATGAGGAGAAAATCCACCAGCACCCTTTCCCCACCCCACACACACTGCTTTCCCTCATTCCCTGCATAAAGAATGAGTATGAACAAAATAAAACCACAAACTATTCAACCCGTTAGATTATAACAAAGCAATGGGGCTCATAACTGAACTGTTTCAGACAGAAGCTGATTGCCATAAAAACGTTTCCATTGAAACATGGAACTTCAGTTTATTCTTTTTGTAAATGATCGAGGAAAAGATTTTCAGCTGTTCAAATTCATAGATGATATACATGAAGTTAATTATATTACCACAAATGTAATAATAATAATAATAATAATAATGACATTTATATTGCGTTGAATTTTGTGCAGAGACAAATCAAAGCGCTTTCGCGTCATTCATTCACACGCATGCATAGCTCTAAACCTGGAGAAACTGAAGACAAGAAAGAGGCAGGGGAGGGATGCTATCATGGAAAGAGGTGGGTTTTAAGGCCAGACTTAAAAGAGCTGAGTGCGGAGACCTGACGAAGCGAAAGAGGACGTTAATTCCAATTACAAGGTCCAGAGACAGAGAAAGAACGGCGGCCAACAGCGGAGTGTTTGAATCTGGGTGTGCGAAAACAGAGTGGATCCGAAGCCGATCGTAGAGAGCGAGATGGAATGCAGAAGTGAAGGCAGCCACAGATATAGGAAGGGGCAGATCTGTGAATACATTTATAACATAGAGTGCTTATCTTGTACTTTATTATGTGTGAGACCAGGGCCGCTGGACTTCGAACGTCCAAACTTTTGCTGCTGCAAAGTCGGTATTCATGGCGCGGGCGTGGAGGTCTGACAACGAACGACAGGACTTCTCACAATTTGTTCTTGACAACGCCTTCGTTCTTACTTAGAAAGGGATTTTCCCGAACAAGTTGCCATATGCGCTTGCTTGTCAGCTACTGCACGGAGTGAAGTTTACACTTGGTTTGTTCAGCCTGGAGTTCATTGGTTTGTTGTGTCCGAGAGCATCACTGACACGTGTGATTGTGTGGTTATGTTTTGATGCACCAGTGTGTGTGTGTGTGTGTGTGTGTGTGTGTGTGTGTGTGATATTATAATTTGTATGTATCATGTTTCTTTTTGTGTACTTTAATGAAAGACACAATAGAAATAAACTATTATTATTATTATTATCATTATTATTATTACTATTATCATTATTATTATCATTGTTGTTGTTGTTGTTGATTATGTTGTTGTTGTTATTATTATTATTATTATTATTAGTAGTAGTAGTAGTAGTAGTAGTAGTAGTAGTAGTAGTAGTATTGTTGTTGTTATTATTATTATTATTATTATTGTCAATTTCATTATCATCATAAATCATCATCATCATCATCATACACCTCTAGAAGGTGCATTCTAGTTGACTAAAGTGCTTAACAAAAATAAACGCCCCATTTGTCTAACAAAGTCTGGGCGTACAGGGTGTAGTCTAGCGAAATCGCTGGAGTAAATTTCAGCTGTTTTAGTCTGCGTGTGGAGTCGGACTTCGTCAAAGTCTTCCGCCATGAATACCAACTTTCGATGGATTGTCTCGGACAGCACGTAGTCCGGACTTTTCCGTTTACACCCGCCCCATGAATACGACCCCGGGAGTCAGTGGAGATGTTGCAAAAGAGGAGTGATGTGCTCAGATCTTTTCTTTCTGAGGACGAGTCGGGCAGCAGAGTTTTGTACGCGCTGAAGGGACTGAATGGATGAAGCAGGCAAACCAGACAATAGATAATTACGGTGGTCAAGGCGAGAGAGAATGAGAGAAACGACAAGTCTAGATGTTGAATCGGTGAACAGAATGGAACTGATGCGCCGCACGTTGACAGTAGCAGGACTGACATGTCTGACTGATAAACCTTTTCATGGACAGTGTGTTGTCAAGGACAACGCCGAGGTTCCTGACTGAGCTGGAAAGTGGGATGGATGTACTGCCAAGTTTGATTGTGTCAGTTACGATGGAAGAGAGTTTTTGTTTAGTTCCTATGTTTATTGCTTCAGTTTTGTCCGCGTTCAATTGTAACTCATTTAGAGTCATCCAGTTTTGAATGACCAGGAAGCAGTCGGATGTTTCTTGCAAGAGCGAGGACAATTTTTCAGGGGCATCACTCTTCTGGAGTTGAGTGTCATCAGCACAAGAATGATGACAGACATTAGGGAGCATTTCCTCATACCACTCTGGGCTTCCAATTCCACTTTCAATTTTGTGTATGAGGTTCACTGAGTGCGTTAGAATCATTGCATGTTGGTTTCCAGGCATATGGATAGATGATAGCCGCTGGAGGGCATGTGTCACAGGTTCAACTTCCATCGTTAGGCTGAAGGTTGTGACTTTGTAGGCAACATTCTCTTCCCTAATTGTTTTTTCCATTTTATTTCGCAGTGAATCCCAACCGGAGTGCATGAAAGAGATCAGAGGCAGGCCGAGAGGAATTTAATGGTGAAGCGGGAGAGTCAGACAGGAAACGGAAGGAGACGATGGTGACTGAGCAGTGGAGGACAGTGGGAAGGCACAGAAAGTTCCGGGAGTTGAGACAGGTGTGGGAGGGGTGGAAAGCAAACCAGAGTCAATCACGGGGGATACACCACAGTTTGGAACAGTGTCAGAGAGGACAGTGTCACGGGAAGTAAAGGAGTCATCTTGAACATAAATGTTGAGGTTGTCAGTGACAGTCACAGCAACAGCAGGGCTGACATCGGAGACAGGGCGATCAATGCTGGGGACAGAGCCCCACAAACGGCGAAGTCTGCCCGCTCTGGTTCCTCTCTTTGTCTTTGCTCTGCCGATGCCCAGGCTGATGATGCGCTGTGTCGTGTCATCGTGTCGTCGGAATTGTTTTTGCCCTGATATATTTGACAGCAACGCTCTGATGTAATTGACGTTCACCATGGTGACAGTAGCAGTGCGAGAGCAGAGGTCGGACGGTAAGAGAGGGCAGGGCACGTGAAAAACGGAGAGTATCGTTGACAGGACGAAGATGGTCGCTGATGCGATAACGAAGGTAAGGTGCGTAGAATTCATTTATGTCAGTTTGTAAATCAAAACACTGATATGACGAATATTAATTATCGAATTGTTCCAAAAAGGAAATAAAATGGATAAAACTGTTCCGACCTTAGGTGTCCTGAAAAAACGACGCACACACACACATACAAAATTGTCCAGATCAAAAGAGGGGAACCACAGTATCACACACACAGGCAGAGACCAACAGTGCAGTCAATGGGAACAAAGCCAGGTGGAAGTCACTTTGGAAATAAATTTTGTTTCCATTGGATCTAGTCGCAGTCATTATTTGACTGGCGAGCCTTCTGTTTTTGTAATGTTCTTTTTTCTGGAAGAAAACAATCAATGCCCCCCCCCCCCCACCACCCCTCCCCAAGCTGTAGTTAGCATTACCTTGAACAGGGTCAGATTCCTGGATCAGTTTGATATCGCTGTCAAATCATCATTGCCAGATTTGTCATCGTCACCATCAACATTATTATTATCATTATAGACAATGCTGCCGTCGTTATCATCATCATCATTGTCAATGTCGTCGTCGTCATCATCATCATCATCACCATTGTCATTTTTTTGTTGTCATTATCATCATTATGATAATCTTCCTTCACAACAGTAACTACTGTCGCATCTAATTTGGCCATCAACATGG
>NC_134898.1:500000-532500 GCF_041734735.1 Babylonia areolata
GGGGGTAGGGCAGAGCACAGCAGCAGGCCAACAGCCAGGCCAGCACGATGATCCTGACGGCCCGGGCCAGGCTGGAGATGGTGTGGGAACGGAGTGGGTGGCAGATGGCCACGTAACGGTCCACCGTGAAGGCCGTGATGGTCAGCACGCTGGCGTAGGCCATCATCTCCGACACGAAGGCCTTGACCAGGCAGAAGCCAGCCCCGAACCGCCAGGGGTAGGCCTCCCAGATGGTCGACATCTCCGGGGGCAGGGCTGGAACACAGCAGCACATCCCATGGACACCACATCACGTGAAACCACATCACATCACGTGGACACCACATCACATCACATGGACACTGTCGCGTGCAACTTTTCAAACTAAAGTTATGGCCAGCTCTCTCACGCTCTCTCACCTTTATCCAAACAAAAGCCTGGAATAAACAGATACAAAACATTTACTCCAAATACTTTAACAAAAAAATCACAGACACGATACAATAATTAGACACCACAAAGAAAAAAGTCTGTTCGTTTTCCTCTTTCACATGAGGAACACCCACAATTTTCCCTTCGTCACCCTCTTCTGTGACAGTTTGTCTTTTTTCCAGTAATACTGAGCTTGGGGGGGGGGGGGGGGGGGATAGAAACTGGCACCACACAGTTTGCAGTTCGTTGTCCTGGAAGGTGGACTCTGGTGTTGGCTTGGGGAAACACGTCCACCAGCGACGCTCGAGCTCCCCAGGCGGAAGACGGCCACTCAAACAGCGGGGGATGAAGTTGAGTCTCCACACAGGAAGAATGGAGTTCCCTAGACAAAAACCTAGAATCTGCGGCTAAGTTCTAGTGAATTATCCACGATTTTGGTAGGATTCCGCCGCCGCCCACCATCTCGGGGCGGAAGGGGAATCACAATAGCACTACGTTACATTATGGACAGTGACTCATTCACTCCCCTTAAATATGGTTTACTGGCAAAGCAATCTGAGCAAACTGAACGGTCTTCCAGTCTTTCTACGAAATATTAATTCCCGAAGTAATTTACAAATCCACGGAAAATAATCTCACAAACAAATGTAGGCTAGACTTTACTTCACTGTTTCCACATTCAGAACTGGGAGAAATAGTAATTCTAGCACATTAAACAGAATACATGAGGTAATTTGAAACTAATACGGTGAAAGTAATACCGAATTAGAGAATAAACACCCAAGCAAAAAACCACGTGTCAGTTTCAAGCAAACTGGTAACGTTCCAGACTAGGAAATAACTCTACGACGAAAATGAGAGATAGCACATGTAACGTCAGACCGTAAAAATTCAGGTAACAAACGCATGAAGAGCAGAAGTGACTAATAACACAGATACGTATATTTTCGGACGGCTGTACAACAAATACTACAAACTGCAAGATCATTTTATCAATGCAACGACTAAGATAAATGAATGAATACCTCAACGGTTTCTGATCTCCGGCCAAAATACCGGCTGAGCGTCTCTCTCCATAGGACCCTACACTTGACCTGGCCGAGTGTCCTGCTCCACTGACTAATGGTGCTGGTTTTCCAAAAGGAGAAAACTTTCTATAACTCACCAATTAGAAATATGCACGTCATGTTTTCTAGTGCAACACGTGCATTCCATACACTTCCTTGGCTACATGGAGCACGCGGAAGAGCTACAAGGAGAGGGGTCAACCAAAAGTGGCAGCGTTCACACACACGCACGCACAACCCTCCTTGTCCGTGACAACACCCCCCTGATTGAGCACAGACATCTGTCTGCACGGCTACAAAGGGGAAACAATTATTCCACAGATGCCCGACTCAAATAGTCGGCACCAACATTCAGTCTGCCAGGGATCACTCGAACTGTGAAGGAGTAAGACTGTAAGAGCAAACTCCACCTCAGCAGCCTTTGGTTCGCAACTTTTGCTGTCTGCAAGTACCGCAGAGGTTGATGATCAGTCTCGAGCACAAACTGCTGACCATACAAAAACTGCTGGAATTTGTCTGTAGCCCACACTACTGCTAAGCACTCCTTCTCAATCGTAGAGTAGTGACTTTCAGTTCCAGACAATTTCCTGCTGGCAAACGCGACAGGGTGTAATACACCTTCCCTCTCCTGCAGGAGCACCGCCCCCAGACCACGGTCTGAGGCGTCAGTTCGTAAGACGAACTGGCAGGACAAATCTGGCGGTTGCAACACTGGCCTAGAAACCAGACGACCCTTCAAAGTTTTGAAGGCCCGATCGCACTCAGGAGTCCAAACGACGTTGTTGGGAGCACCTTTCCTGGTGAGGTCCGTCAGGGGAAGTGCTATGGCAGAGAAATTAGGGATAAACTTACGGTAGTAGCCTACCAGGCCCAAGAAGGCTCGCACTTGCGTCTTAGTCTCAGGAACTGGTGCTTTCATAACTTTCTCCACCCTGTCCATTTCCGGCAGGATTTGACCGTGCCGTACAACATGTCCCAGAAAACTCAGTTCCTCGAACCCAATGTAGCACTTCTTTGGACGGACTGACAAATTTGCTTCCTCCAATCGCTGGAAAACTGCCTCTATAGCAGAGAGATGTTCTTCCCATGTTTCGGACGCAATCATGATGTCGTCCATGAAGTTATGTACATTTTTCATGCCTATGGGATCCAGCAAAGCTCTCATCATCCTTGAGAAAACTGCTGCTGCATTCTTCAAGCCGAAGGGCATCACAGTGAACTGGAACTGTCCACTGGGGGTAGTGAAAGCGGTCATAGGCCGGATGTCTTCTCTGACCGGAATTTGCCAGTAACCTTTGCTGAGGTCCCACTTGCTGAAGTACCGGGCTTTACCTAGAGAAGAGAAAAGATGCTCTACGTCAGGTAGAGGTTCCGCATCAAAGACGGTGACGTTATTCAAACGTCGATAGTCAACACAGAACCGGATCTTTCCGTCTTTCTTGCGAACCAGAACTACCGGCGCATTATAGGGAGATGCAGCAGGCTCTATCACCCCAAGCGTCTTCATGGTCTCTACCTCTTGCTTGACGATCTCCACTTTGGCATGGGGCAAAGGGTACTGTTTTACTCGCACCGGCTTTGCTGTTTCTACGGTCATGTCAAACTCTGCCAAGTTCGTCTTCAACGGTACATCCGTGATGACCTTCTCATGCCGACGAGCAATTGTCAAAACTTCCTCTTTCTGTTTGTCATTCAGACCTGGTCCAAAGTTCAAGTCAGCTATTGTTTCCTCAGCCACCAGACTGGGCACAGGCAACTCCCTGTCAGCGACAAAAGTTGGTTCAGTCTCCTCTATGACAGCAACAGCCACCATCGGAACTTCACAACAGAGTCCGCCTGTCTTTCCACATACCTCTTCAGCAGATTCGCATGGTACAATTTGTCCTGTCCTCCCATGCGAATCTTATAGTCAGCTTCTCCCTTCCTCTCCAATACCTCAAAGGGACCCTGCCAGCACAGCTGTAATTTGTTATGTCTCTGGGGCAAAAGCAGCAGTACCTTGTCACCAGGGGAGAACGCACGATTCTGAGACTTCCTGTTAAAAACCTCAGCATGTCTCTGACAAGCTGCAGCCAAATTCCTGCGTGCCAACTCACAGGTTTCCTCGATACGGTTCCTCAAGTCTACTACGTACTCTGCAGTAGTGCGAACTTCTTCAGAAGTATGTTCATCTGTCCACAGCTGGCGCAAGACAGACAAAGGCCCTCGTACTGTTCTTCCGTACAGGAGCTCAAATGGTGAGAACCCCAAACTCTCCTGAGTCGCTTCTCTGTAAGCAAAGAGCAGTGCAGGGATATACCGATCCCATTGCTTTGGTTTCTCCTGAGTAAGCTTCCGCAACGCAGTCTTCAGAACGCCGTTGTACCGCTCTACCAGCCCATTTCCTTGAGCATGGTAAGGAGTTGTTGCCAACCCACGGATGGACAACAATCTCTCCATCTGCTTCATTACATCGCTCATGAACTGGGTTCCGCGATCAGTTAAAATCTCAGATGGCACACCAACTCGAGTCCAGACCTCCCACAGCGCTTCAGCAACCGTGGTAGCTTCAACGGTCTTAAGAGGAACGGCCTCGGGGTACCGGGTGGCGTAATCCACAACCACCAAGATATAGCGGTTCCCTGACCCTGACTCAGGAGTAATCGGCCCAACAAGGTCAACTGCTACCCGCTCAAAAGGAGTGTCGATCAGAGGCATCTTCCCTAGAGGTACCCTCTGAGGTTTTGGAGAGACTTTCTGGCATTGGTCACAGGACGAAACAAATCGGCGAACGTCCGCACACATACCAGGCCAGAAAAACTGTTTCCAAATCCTGTCCAGAGTCTTCTTTCCTCCTTGATGACCCCCCATAGGCGGTTCATGAGCCAGTTTCATTACTCCCTGTCTAAGCTGTGCGGGGACCACAACTTGACTGTACTCAGTCTTCGCCTGACGGTACTCACGGTACAGAATACCCTTCCTCCACCTGAAGGACACCTCGCCTGTACGACCAGAAACCCTAACGTCTCTACGATCGGCTGCCTCCCGCAAAGACTTCAATCCGGGATCACCTTTCTGTAGTTCCTTCAACTGCTCTGGCGTCACGGTCTCGGGACCTGGAGATGCCACCCGCAAAGTAGAAGGTTGCCTCTTCTCTGCTGCCTGAGCACGAGTGACTACAGAGATATCCTTGGGTGTACCATACACTGGCAGAACTTTTCGGTCTTCCAACCGAGCATGATTCCCAACTATGAAATCAACCACTGGAGTCTCCATAACTACAGCTTCAACCTGACCTGTGAAAAACGGACTCTCTATCCTAACCACAGCAATAGGATAGTGCCGCTTGATGTCTTTCTCGGCCATTGAAACCTCAAGTTGCCTGCCGGTAAGATGACAATCAGATATGAGAGACTTCTTCACGACACAGACATGAGACCCTGTATCACGCAGTCCTGGTACTGCCTTGCCTTCGACCACGACCAGACAGTGTGGATCGTATTCCTGCTCTCTACATGGCGTGCAGAGAGTAGGCACCTGAACTGTTTGCCTGACCTCTGTCCCTTGATGCTGTACTGCGCCCGCCGATTTCCCTTTCCTGGGACAGTCTCTAGCCAAGTGCTTAGGTGACTGACAGATGAAACAAGTCTTAACAGAGGAATTCCCAGACTCGCTCTTAGTTCCACCCACCTTGGACTTATCCTGCCCCGCTGAAGCGTTACCACTAAGACCTACCGGCTGAAGAAACTTCCTCCCACCCCTATGAGCCATGAAGTAAACTTCAGCTGATGCGACAGCTTCTTCCAGAGACTGTGGCTGCTTCTCCATCACGTAGGCGGCCATGTCAGCCTGCAAAGATTGTAAGAACTGCTCAAGGAGAATCAATTGTTTCAGATCAGGAATCTTAGATTGCTCATGCCACTGCTTTAAGTTGTCCTGCAACCTGGCACTAAACTGCACAAAAGTTTCATTGTCTTTTCTTTTACAGTTCCTGAAACGACGACGATACGTCTCTGCATTCAATTGGTAACGAGCTAAAAGTTGCTCCTTCAGCTTATCGTAGTCACCCGCGTCAGCGTCGCTCAGGTTGTTGTAGACATCCTCCGCCTTACCAGTGAGACGAGTAGAAACTCGAGTCGCCCAGGTGCTCTTCTTCCATCCGTACAGAGTAGCGACACGCTCAAACCTCTTCAACCAAGACGAAATGTCACCCTTACTGTCATCGAACTTTGGAAGGCTGGGGCGAAATCCACGGTCGTCGTCAGTGTCAGACTCTCCCTCTACCTGATCCATAACCATACTGTTGCCATAATTCTTCCCTTTCTTCTCCCTCTGCAGAACCTCAAGCCGGAGGGAATGCTCTTCACGCTGTTGTTGGTGTTGTTCCTCCTCCCATTCCAGCTGTTTCCGCCGCTGCTCTTCTTCCCATTCCAGCTGTCTCTGATGAGCTCTTTCCTCTAACTCCCTTTTCTCTGCAGCCTCATCCTCCTTAAGCATTTGACTAGCAACAAACTCAGCAACTTGCTCCCTGGGAACCTCTAACTCAGCAGCGAAACTGCGCCACCGTGAAATACGATCCTGCCTCCTTTCTGCCATGACGCTAAGCTTGCGGCCAGAACGAAGTTCCATGCAATCAGTGAATGACCAATATACACTAAAGAATGAAGTAATGTACAAATGTAAACTGGTAACTTACAGATCCAAGTCCACTCCAAACACCTACAGCTACCTGTCAATTCATTACGATAATGTAATTAAGATTGGGAGATGGGAGTGAGTAGTGAACGAGGAGAGTGGCCAGTGACAAAAATGAATTCAGATACTACTATCCAAGAAAGGATCCTGGCAGGCTCGCCAATTGTCGCGTGCAACTTTTCAAACTAAAGTTATGGCCAACTCTCTCACGCTCTCTCACCTTTATCCAAACAAAAGCCTGGAATAAACAGATACAAAACATTTACTCCAAATACTTTAACAAAAAAATCACAGACACGATACAATAATTAGACACCACAAAGAAAAAAGTCTGTTCGTTTTCCTCTTTCACATGAGGAACACCCACAATTTTCCCTTCGTCACCCTCTTCTGTGACAGTTTGTCTTTTTTCCCAGTAATACTGAGCTTGGGGGGGGGGGGGGGGGGGGGGGGGGATAGAAACTGGCACCACACACAGTTTGCAGTTCGTTGTCCTGGAAGGTGGACTCTGGTGTTGGCTTGGGGAAACACGTCCACCAGCGACGCTCGAGCTCCCCAGGCAGAAGACGGCCACTCAAACAGCGGGGGATGAAGTTGAGTCTCCACACAGGAAGAATGGAGTTCCCTAGACAAAAACCTAGAATCTGCGGCTAAGTTCTAGTGAATTATCCACGATTTTGGTAGGATTCCGCCGCCGCCCACCATCTCGGGGCGGAAGGGGAATCACAATAGCACTACGTTACATTATGGACAGTGACTCATTCACTCCCCTTAAATATGGTTTACTGGCAAAGCAATCTGAGCAAACTGAACGGTCTTCCAGTCTTTCTACGAAATATTAATTCCCGAAGTAGTTTACAAATCCACGGAAAATAATCTCACAAACAAATGTAGGCTAGACTTTACTTCACTGTTTCCACATTCAGAACTGGGAGAAATAGTAATTCTAGCACATTAAACAGAATACATGAGGTAATTTGAAACTAATACGGTGAAAGTAATACCGAATTAGAGAATAAACACCCAAGCAAAAAACCACGTGTCAGTTTCAAGCAAACTGGTAACGTTCCAGACTAGGAAATAACTCTACGACGAAAATGAGAGATAGCACATGTAACGTCAGACCGTAAAAATTCAGGTAACAAACGCATGAAGAGCAGAAGTGACTAATAACACAGATACGTATATTTTCGGACGGCTGTACAACAAATACTACAAACTGCAAGATCATTTTATCAATGCAACGACTAAGATAAATGAATGAATACCTCAACGGTTTCTGATCTCCGGCCAAAATACCGGCTGAGCGTCTCTCTCCATAGGACCCTACACTTGACCTGGCCGAGTGTCCTGCTCCACTGACTAATGGTGCTGGTTTTCCAAAAGGAGAAAACTTTCTATAACTCACAAATTAGAAATATGCACGTCATGTTTTCTAGTGCAACACGTGCATTCCATACACTTCCTTGGCTACATGGAGCACGCGGAAGAGCTACAAGGAGAGGGGTCAACCAAAAGTGGCAGCGTTCACACACACGCACGCACAACCCTCCTTGTCCGTGACAGACACATCACGTGGACACCACGTCACATGGACACCACATCACATCACATGGACATCACATCACATCACATGGACATCACATCACATCGTATCACATGGACATCACATCACATAACATCACATGGTCTTCACATCACATCACATAACATCACATGGTCTTCACATCACATCACATAACATCACATGGTCATCACTTCGCATCACATCACATGGACACCACATCACATCACATGGACACCAGATCACATCACGTGGACGCCACATCACATGGAAACCACATCATGTGGACACCACGCCACATCACGTGGACACCACATCACATGGACACCACACCTCTTCATCTGTCAGTGCCCAAACTGCCCCCACCACTTCACTTTATGAACCATACCTAGGTAACCCCTCTTCATCTGTCAGGGCCCAAACTGCCCCCACCACTTCACTTTATGAACCATACCTAGGTAACCCCTCTTCATCTGTCAGGGCCCGAACTGCCCCCACCACTTCACTTTATGAACCATACCTAGGTAACCCCTCTTCATCTGTCAGGGCCCGAACTGCCCCCACCACTTCACTTTATGAACCATACCTAGGTAACCCCTCTTCATCTGTCAGGGCCCAAACTGCCCCCACCACTTCACTTTATGTTTCAGTTTCAGTTTCACTTTCTCAAGGAGGCGTCACTGCGTTCGGACAAATCCATACACGCTACACCACATCTGTTGAGCAGATGCCTGACCAGCAGCATAACCCAACGCGCTTAGTCAGGCCTTGAGTGCATGCTTACATATTTGTGTACCTATGAAAGTGGATTTCATTTTACGTAATTTCGCCAGAGGACAACACTCTCGTTGCCATGGGTTCTTTTTCAGTGCGCCAAGTGCGTGCTGCACACGGGACCTCGGTTTATCGTCTCATCCGAAAGACTAGACGCTCAGTTTGATTTTCCAGTCAAACTTGGGAGAAAGGGCGAGAGCGGGATTCGAACCCACACCCTCACGGACTCTCTGTATTGGCAGCTGAGCGTCGTAACCATTCTGCCACCTTCCTCACTTTATGAACCATACCTAGGTAACCCCTCTTCATCTGTCAGGGCCGCGACCTGTGACCCACTGGCCATTATCTGCACCTGTCAGAATGGCCGTTATCAACTCTGGCCGTTATCTACACCTCTCAGAATGGCCGTTATCTACACCTGTCAGAATGGCCGTTATCTATACTGGCCGTTATCTACACCTACACCTGTCAGAATGGCCGTTATCTACACCTGTCAGAATGGCCGTTATCTATACTGGCCGTTATCTACACCTACACCTGTCAGAATGGCCGTTATCTACACCTGTCAGAATGGCCGTTATCTATACTGGCCGTTATCTACACCTGTCAGAATGGCCGTTATCTACACCTGTCAGAATGGCCGTTATCTATACTGGCCGTTATCTACACCTGTCAGAATGGCCGTTATCTATACTGGCCGTTATCTACACCTGTCAGAATGGCCGTTATCTACACCTGTCAGAATGACCGTTATCTATACTGGCCGTTATCTACACCTGTCAGAATGGCCGTTATCTACACTGGTGTTATCTACACCTGTCAGAATGGCCGTTATCTACACCTGTCAGAATGGCCGTTATCTATACTGGCCGTTATCTACACCTGTCAGAATGGCCGTTATCTACACCTGTCAGAATGGCCGTTATCTACACCTGTCAGAATGGCCGTTATCTATACTGGCCGTTATCTACACCTGTCAGAATGGCCGTTATCTACACCTACACACCTACAATGGTCAGAATGGCCGTTGTCTATTGTTCAGTTGTCTTTCTATCCCCCCCCCCCCTTTCCTTTCTACATGCAGCAAGCCATCAGACTGGACAGATGATTATCCACTGATTACATCGTGACAAAGCCACTTGCAGAAAAATAGTATCTACTTGTCACCAACCTTCAGATCCAATCAATTGGATTTCATGACAGAGACACACAGAGAAGGTGAGAAAGAGAGAGAGAGAGAGAGAGAGAGAGACAGACAGACAGACAGACAGACAGACAGACAAGGGGAGGCAGAGAAAAATAATCCGTATGAGTGTGTGTGTGTGTGTGTGTGTGTGTGTGTCTGTGTCTGTGTGTGACTGTGTTTATGGGTGCCTGTGCGCAAGTGTGTTTTTGCTTGTGCGTGTGTGTATGCATGTGTTTGAGTGCGCGCACGCAAATGTGTGTTTGTGCAATGTGCGGTTTGTGTGTGTTTGTGTGTGTGTGAATGTGTGTGTGTGTGTGTGTGTGTGTGTGTGTGTGTGTGTGTGAATGTGTGTGTGTGTGCTTAACAGAGACAAAAGAGACATGGCAGGAAGGGCAGTGGGGGTGGGGATGGAGGCATGACAAACAAATAAACAACACTGGATGACAAAGGGACGTGGCAAGAAGTCCGGTGAATACCAGCCGCCGTGGCGAAGCGGTTAGCGTCGCGGACTGACGGCTGAGAGGACGCGGGTTCGAATCCCAGCGGAGGTGGGTTTTTCGGCCCGTGGCCGGCTCCTACCCAGAGTTGAGTGTGCTGTGGGCTTTAATGGAGAGTCTGGGACCACACAGTCGAGTGTCATCCACTTCAAGGATGCGTATTTGGGTGTGTTGCTCTAATTAACCTGACCAACACTGCAAGTGTCTGTATCTCTCGGGCCTGGTTAACGCCGGGATATCATTATGACTGGAAGCGTGGAGTACAGCCTTGTCACGCAGTCCCAAACCAAAATGGACCTCCATAGCAACATCGTCATCGTCGCCGTCATCCTCCTCCTCCTTCATCATCATCAAAAATTATTTATAAACAAAAGTCTCAAAGTCTGTGGCCTTTCATGCCCTGCTCTCATGGTGACCTCAGTTTCTATACCCCTCCACTTCCGTGCTTGGGGTGAGTCCTGTCAATGTCTTCAGTGTTGGTAGATTCATGGGGGGCTGTTTTTTTGTGTGTGTTTTTTTTTTTTTTTTTTGTTCCTTCCATCATCATTTTTCTCCTTTCTGTTGCCTTTCCTTTCTCTTTTTTTTTCTTTTCTCTCATCTCTTTATTCTGCCTTTTTTTTCTCTCTCTCTCTCTCTCTCTTTCTTCCCCCTGTAATCTGTCTTCTTACTATTGTCATGCTCAAACATTGTCAAGGTCATGCAACATATAAAATCACATACAGGGTAGTTTCGTGCACAATATCTAAAAGAGGCGAGGTAGACACGATCTCATTCTCTCTCTCTCTTTCTCTCTCTCTCTCTATGGGGGGCTGTTGTTTGAGGGACGTGGTGGCGGTCTCCACACTGGGAGGGACGCTCACTCAGTCTGGCTCCGCGACTAAGCCATTATTGTCGTTAGTAGGGGGCTTAGTAGGTGGTGTCTTAAGTACGTTGAATCAGAACAGGCACCGCTGAACACCACCGAAGTGACTCAGCAGCAGTGCAGGGTCTCCTCTGGTGTGTGGCCTCCTGGCGACCTAACATCGATGGTTCCCTGCGGACTGCCGACGCTGGAACTGTGACGGACGAACCCGGGTGTGGGCGTGTATGGAGGAATCTAAATGAGCGGCGTGGGAGTAATGCCACTGAAACGGTGCAGATGATGGGGCAGCAAAAAAAAAAAAAAAAAAAAAAAAAAAAGGAAAAAAAATCCGGTGAACGGGGTGTGTGTTCATTCCACCGCTCTTCTCCCTAACTATGCTAATCACCCCCCACCCCCCTCAACCTCCCCCAACACCACCACCCTGCCCCTCACCACTACACCCCGCTCTGCCTTCAGTCTGACTCAGATGGAGGATGAAGGGAGAGAGACACACACACACAGACATAGAGAGACAGAGAGACACACACAGACATAGAGAGACAGAGAGACACAAAAACACAGCGAGAGACAGAGAGCCAGAGACAGAGAGAACGCTGGTTTGTTGTTTTGTTTACAACATGCAGAAAACGTTCATGGCATTTCGATTTCGAGCAATATTGACCTGAGCAAAATCGTATTATCGCGCGCGCGCGCGCGCGCACACACACACACACACACACACACACTGCTTTGCTTTGGTTTGCTTTGTGTGTTCCTTGGTTTTGTTTTCCTTTGCTTTGTGTTTTCCTTTGCTTTGTGTTTTCCTTTGCTTAGTGTTTTCCTTTGCTTTGTGTTTTCCTTTGCTTTGTGTTTTCCTTTGCTTTGTGTGTTCCTTGGTTTTGTTTTCCTTTGCTTTGTGTTTTCCTTTGCTGCGCTGCGCTTCGCTTAGCTTAGCTTCACTGTTTTTACTTTTCTTTGCTTTGCTTTGCTTTGCTTTGCTTAGTTTTGCTTAGCTTTACTTACAGTATTTTGCTTTGTTTTGCTTTCCTTTGTTTTGTTTTGTTTTGCTGTTTTGTTGTTTTTTGGTTTGGCTTTGTTGTTTGGCTGGATTTGTTGCTGGTGTTGCTGCTGTTGTTGTATTCATAGCTTTACTTTGTTTTGCTTTGTTTGGTTTTGTTGTTCTTGGTTGTTTGTTTTGCGTTGCGTTTTGTTTTTGTTTTGCTTTTATTGTTTCGCTGGCTCTCTTCCATCTTGCTGATAAGGAACTCACATTGTGTAGGCTGTTTTCTTCGGGTTACATGTCACACACACACACACACACACACACACACACACACACACATACACACACACACGCGCGCGTGTACCGAGAGAGAGAGAGAGAGAAGGAGAAAGATGAGGATTTCGAGAGAAAGTTAGTTCATTTTGTTTCATTTACTGTGTGAGGGAAACACCCGTGGCATTCCAATTTCATTGATCCGAGCGAAACTGTATCAAAGGAAACACACTCACGCATGCACGAAAGCGCACATGGACACACACACACACACACACACACACACACACACACACACACACATCCTCCATCACACCAAACAACCTTGGACTGGTGCCTTTCCTCCCCAAGGTCTAGCACTGTACCGTTCGTGTCAAACTGCTTGCACTAGAGAGCGCGAAAGTTTTTTGTTTCCTTTATTTTTTTTCTCCTTTTTTCAAGTTTGGCACGCTTTTAAGACATCTCTCTCTCTCTCTCTCTCTCTCTCTCTCTCTCTCTCTCTCTCTCTCGTGAAATTTCTGCTTACAAGCTTTTAGAGAAAGACACAAATGCTGATGCAGAATATACTAAATTGCAGAGTGTTATTAATGAAACATGTCAACTCGACTGAAATTAATCACCTTAATCACCAAGTATCAGTAGCTCAAGGAGGCGTCACTGCGTTCGGTCAAATCCATATACGCTACACCACATCTGCCAAGCAGATGTCTGACCAGCAGCGTAACCCAACGCGCTTAGTCAGTAGTCAGACTGGAACATATGTCGAAGACAGAAACTCCAAACCATCCAGCAGCAGATTGGAACATATGTATAACGCGACGCTGGTCTGTGTTCATGGGGAAAAGTACACTGTCCCTTCAGTGTCAACGTGAAGCAGACTGTCCCTTCAGTGTCAACGTGAAGCAGACTGTTCCTTTCAGTGTCAACGTGAAGCAGACTGTCCCTTCAGTGTCAACGTGAAGCAGACTGTCCCTACAGTGTCAACGTGAAGCAGACTGTTCCTTCAGTGTCAACGTGAAGCAGACTGTCCCTTCAGTGTCAACGTGAAGCAGACTGTCCCTTCAGTGTCAACGTGAAGCAGACTGTTCCTTCAGTGTCAACGTGAAGCAGAGTGTTCCTTCAGCGTTCACGTGAAGCAGACTGTCCCTTCAGTGTCAACGTGAAGCAGACTGTTCCTTCAGTGTCAACGTGAAGCAGACTGTTCCTTCAGCGTTTACGTGAAGGAGACTGTCCCTTCAGATTCAACGTGAAGCAGACTGTCCCTACAGTGTCAACGTGAAGCAGACTGTTCCTTCAGTGTCAACGTGAAGCAGACTGTCCCTTCAATGTCAACGTGAAGCAGACTGTTCCTTTCAGTGTCAACGTGAAGCAGACTGTCCCTTCAGTGTCAACGTGAAGCAGACTGTCCCTTCAGTGTCAACGTGAAGCAGACAGTACATATAGAGTGATGAGTGATAACGTGAAGCAGACAGCATATATAGAGTGATAAGTGTTAACGTGAAGCAGACTGTCCCTTCAGATTCAACGTGAAGCAGACTACATATAGAGCGATAAGTGTTAACGTGAAGCAGACAGTACATCTAGAGTGATGAGTGTTAACGTGAAGCAGACAGTACATTGAGAGTGATGAGTGTTAACGCGAAAAAGACTATAAATTCAGAGAAATGAGCGTTGATTACCCAGACCATGACCAACTGCGGATCCAAGCAATAGCTACGAAGTACATTACTCTGGGTCAAACGTTGAGCCGACCGATTTCATTGGCCATTCCTCACATGTAGGAGTGACTTAATTGTTGTGACTCAGTCTGTTGAGGAAGGCACCTAGATCTTTCTATAATTCTCTGCGCCATCTGATGTCTGTTGTTCAGACACTTTCCCAAAAGCCGCCAACAGCGGTGTGATGAATACAGCTGGGGCCCATTGGTCTGTCTCTGTCTGCCTGACGTCCCTTCAGGGGACAGCACTGTGCCGGCTTTCTTCCGCGTCATGTATGGTCTGTCTGTCTGTCTCTCACTCTGTGTGTGTGTGTGTGTGTGTGTGTAGGATGAGCAGCGCCCTGTATGTGTGTGAGTAGGGTGTAAACTGATTGACTATTTCGTCATTGAGTTTTGTTCATGCTTTGAGGTCCGTTTGAGAACAAACTGTTTGCAATTGAGCGTTTAAGATAAGATAAGATAAGATAAGAATAACTTTATTATCTCCAACTGGAGAAATTTGGTCAGGTGCATTATCACAACATAGACAAGTAAACAACATGGGGACCATAACTGTAAAAGCCAACAACAGCCCCTACAAATATTACGAAGATACAAATGTAAAAAAATATCACATACATCGTTTCATACATACATCCACACACTGCAGGTAATAACTAGTATTCTTAATGTAAAAACAGAAAGAATTAAGAAACATTATTTGAATATAATTATAAACATAGCCTACTATACTGCACATTCATTATAATAGACAGATAAGATAAGAATAAAGATGAATTGCGTTTATGCTTATGATAATTATATGATACAGTACACTAGCTTGACACGTTACAAATGATCGGCACCATCAGGTGTGCACTGATTTCTTTCTGTTCATGCATGGTGCTCTTTCCCTTTGTCAGAAACCACGAATGAGGAAGTAACAAAGAGAGAGAGGCAGAGGGGGAGAGAGGAAGAGAGAGGGAGGGAGAGAAAGGGGGGGAGAGAACAGGGAGGGGGGAAAGGGAGAGAGAGAGGGGGGAGGGAGAGAGGAAGAGAGAGGGGGAGGGAGTGAGAGGGGAAAGGGAGAGAGGAAAAGAGAGGGGAGGGAGGGAGAGAGATATCAGAGGGAGAAATGAAGTGTCAGGAAAGAGAGAGGGAAAGCAACCAACTCAAACACACAGGGTGTCGCTCTTCTGTGCGCTTCCCTCAAGACCTTCAGGGACAGGACGCAGTGACGGAGGGACGTGCACTTAGAGTGAGGCACATGAGACAAACGAACTGTAACTGGCAGGTAAACTGGTTAGTATCACAGACAGTCCACGCGTTTTTTTTTGTGTTTTTTTTATCTGCTGCCCATCATATGCACCATTTCAGTGGCATTACTCCCACGCCGCTCATTTAGATTCCTCCATGCACGGCCACACCCGGATAGGTCCGTCACAGTTCCAGCGTCGGCAGTCCACAGGGAACCATCGATGTTAGGTCGCCAGGAGGCCACACACCAGAGGAGACCCTGCACTGCTACTGAGTCACTTCGGTGGTGTTCTGATTCAACGTACTTAAGACACCACCTACTAAGCCCCCTACTAATGACAATAATGGCTTAGTCGCGGAGCCAGACTGAGTGAGCGTCCCTCCCAGTGTGGAGACCACCACCACGTCCCTCAAACAACAGTCCCCCATGAATCTACCAACACTGAAGACACTGACAGGACTCACCTCAAGCACAGAAGTGGAGGGGTATCGAAACAGGTCACCATGAGAGCAGGGCATGAAAGGCCACAGGCTTTGAGACTGTTTTGTTTATATTGATGATGATGAAGGAGGGGGAGGATGACGATGACGATGACGATGTTGCTATGGAGGTCCATTTTGGTTTGGGACTGCGTGACAAGGCTGTACTCCACGCTTCCAGTCATAAAGATATCCCGGCGTTAACCAGGCCCGAGAGATACAGACACTTGCAGTGTTGGTCAGGTAATTAGAGCAACACACCCAAATACGCATCCTTGAAGTGGATGACACTCGACTGTGTGGTCCCAGTCTCCCCATTTAAGCCCACAGAACACTCAGCTCTGGGTAGGAGCCGGCCACGGGCCGAAAAAACCATCTCCGCTGGGATTCGAACCCGCGTCCTCCCAGCCGTCAGTCCGCGACGCTAACCACTTCGCCACGGCGGCTGGTAAGGAACTTACGGGTTACTGGGATACTGTGAGCACACGCCACCTCCACACACATGCATGGAAACTCTCTCTCTCACACCATCTCTCTCACTCTCTCTTGCTCTCTCTTTTCCTCTCTCACACACACTCTCTCTCTATCTTGCTCTCTCTCTCTCTCTCTCTCTCTCTCCCCCTCTTCTCTCTCTTTCTTTCTCACTCTCTTTCTCTATCTCGTTTTCTCTCCTGCTCTCTCTCTTCCTCCCTCCATCTCTCTCTCTCCCTCCCTCCATCCCTCCTTCTCTCTCTCTTCCTCCCTCCATCTCTCCCTCCCTCCCTCCATCTCTCTCTCCCTCCCTCCATCTCTCCCTCCATCTCTCTCTCCCTCCCTCCATCCCTCTTTCTCTCTCTCTCCCTCCCTCCATCTCTCCCTCCCTCCATCTCTCTCTCCCTCCCTCCATCTCTCCCTCCCTCCATCTCTCTCTCCCCCCCTCCATCTCTCCCTCCCTCCATCCCTCCTTCTCTCTCTCTCCCTCCCTCCATCCCTTCTTCTCTCTCTCTCCCTCCCTCCATCTCTCCCTCCCTCCATCTCTCTCTCCCTCCCTCCATCCCTCCTTCTCTCTCTCTCCCTCCCTCCATCTCTCTCTCCCTCCCTCCATCCCTCCTTCTCTCTCTCTCCCTCCCTCCATCTCTCTCTCCCTCCCTCCATCTCTCTCTCCCTCTCTCTCTCTCTCCACAAACTAAACAAAGCTCTGTGAAGTAACACGAAGTGCAGTGTATCAGTGTATATTTTTTTGTGATGCTAATTAACAACCCACAATGAAGCAGTACCTCAACACTTTCACAGAAAAACGAACAGTGCCGTTTTGACACCAAGCAAGCAAGAAACACTCTTCACGTACACAGGCTTTGGTCGATAAACACACTCAGACACAATGGTGCCAGAGTACAAAAAAACGATAAAAGAAGAAAAAGAAGAAGACCCCCCAACCCCCACGCATGCGCGCACACGCACGCACACACACACACACACACACACACACACACACACACACACACACACACACAGAGATTAGTAAGTACTTTGTTGTGGTTGTTTTGTTTTCACAGCGAGCGAGCTGTTCGCCGCTTGATGCATCTGACATGTGTCACTTCACAGGTAACTACAGGTAACAGGATCCAGTTTGTTAGCAACACGTCAGTCAGTGTGGTGGAGAAACATCACGTCAGTCAGTGTGATGGAGAAACAACACGTCAGTCAGTGTGATGGACAAACATCACGTCAGTCAGTGTGATGGACAAACATCACGTCAGTCAGTGTGATGGAGAAACAACACGTCAGTCAGTGTGATGGACAAACATCACGTCAGTCAGTGTGATGGACAAACATCACGTCAGTCAGTGTGATGGACACACAACACGTCAGTCAGTGTGATGGAGAAACAACACGTCAGTCAGTGTGATGGACAAACAACACGTCAGTCAGTGTGATGGACACACAACACGTCAGTCAGTGTGATGGAGAATCAACACGTCAGTCAGTGTGATGGACAAACAACACGTCAGTCAGTGTGATGGAGAAACATCACGTCAGTCAGTGTGATGGACAAACAACACGTCAGTCAGTGTGATGGACACACAACACGTCAGTCAGTGTGATGGACACACAACACGTCAGTCAGTGTGATGGAGAATCAACACGTCAGTCAGTGTGATGGACAAACAACACGTCAGTCAGTGTGATGTCAGTCAGTGTGATGGAGAAACATCACGTCAGTCAGTGTGATGGACAAACAACACGTCAGTCAGTGTGATGGACAAACAACACGTCAGTCAGTGTGATGGACACACAACACGTCAGTCAGTGTGATGGAGAATCAACACGTCAGTCAGTGTGATGGACAAACAACACGTCAGTCAGTGTGATGTCAGTCAGTGTGATGGAGAAACATCACGTCAGTCAGTGTGATGGACAAACAACACGTCAGTCAGTGTGATGGACAAACAACACGTCAGTCAGTGTGATGGAGAAACATCACGTCAGTCAGTGTGATGGACACACAACACGTCAGTCAGTGTGATGGACAAACATCACGTCAGTCAGTGTGATGGAGAAACATCACGTCAGTCAGTGTGATGGACACACAACACGTCAGTCAGTGTGATGGACAAACATCACGTCAGTCAGTGTGATGGACAAACAACACGTCAGTCAGTGTGATGGAGAAACAACACGTCAGTCAGTGTGATGGACAAACATCACGTCAGTCAGTGTGATGGACAAACAACACGTCAGTCAGTGTGATGGACAAACATCACGTCAGTCAGTGTGATGGACAAACAACACGTCAGTCAGTGTGATGGACAAACAACACGTCAGTCAGTGTGATGGACAAACAACACTGCACAGTCAACAACAGCAGGCTCCGTGGCAAACTTTGTCCCACGTTGGACTTGTGATCCACTGTACACCAGCAGTCAGGGTTCCAGGCCCCTTTTCAGCATGGCGTGTCGTTTGGGACAGGCACTGTACCCAAGCTTTTCCTTGATCAAGGTGTGGACAGGTATCTGACGTGGCTCGGGGAAGGCTGCATGTTAGCGGAATGGAATAGGATGATCGGGCTCCTCCTCCCTATGCCCAGCCCTATACTCAGTGGAGAGGAATTCTCTTCCAGAGAAAATCAGGTTATTCTGATGCTGATTCACGTCCCCGCTGAGAGTAAAAGGCTATCAGACCTAACCTCTGTGGACAGGAATTATCTTACAGAGATAATCAACCTATTCTCAATCTGATCTAACCTCAGTGGATAGGAACTATCTTACACATATAATCAAGTCATTCTCAATCTGATTCAGTTCCCCGCAGAGAGTAAAAGGCTATGAGACGCAAACAACACCGGATTCTACACACAGAGAGAAGGGTGGGAATAATCTATTATGTTGATTGTAGTGCACACAATGACACTTACACACGCATTTTCGCACACGCGCTGCTCATGCTCACACACAAACACATACACATGCACACACGCGCACGCACGCGCGCGCACGCACGCACGCACGCACATGCACATGTAGGAAGGTCAAACACAAGTCCACGCACACACTATAGTCACGAAATCCCCTGTGCATTCACATACCTTCTTCACACGAAATCCCCTGTGCATTCACATACCTTCTTCACACGAAATCCCCTGTGCATTCACACACCTTCACACGAAATCCCCTGTGCATTCACACACCTTCACACGAAATCCCCTGTGCATTCACACACCTTCACACGAAATCCCCTGTGCATTCACACACCTTCACACGAAATCCCCTGTGCATTCACACACCTTCTTCACACGAAATCCCCTGTGCATTCACACACCTTCACACGAAATCCCCTGTGCATTCACACACTTTCTTCACACGAAATCCCCTGTGCATTCACACACCTTCTTCACACGAAATCCCCTGTGCATTCACACACTATATTCACACGAAATCCCCTGTGCATTCACACACTTTCTTCACACGAAATCCCCCGTGCATTCATACACTATATTCACACGAAATCCCCTGTGCATTCACACACCTTCACACAAAATCCGCTGTGCATTCACACACTTTCTTCACATGAAATCCCCTGTGCATTTACACACTATATTCACACGAAATCCCCTGTGCATTCACACACTATATTCACACAAAATGCCCTGTACATTTACACACTATATTCACACGAAATGCCCTGTGCATTTACACACTATATTCACACGAAATGCCCTGTGCATTCACACACTTTCTTCACATGAAATTCCCTGTGCATTTGCACACTATATTCACACGAAATGCCCTGTGCATTCACACACTATATTCACACGAAATCCCCTGTGCATTCACACACTTTCTTCACATGAAATCCCCTGTGCATTTACACACTATATTCACACGAAATGCCCTGTACATTTACACACTATATTCACACGAAATGCCCTGTGCATTTACACACTATATTCACACGAAATGCCCTGTGCATTTACACACTATATTCACACGAAATGCCCTGTGCATTCACACACTATATTCACACGAAATGCTCTGTACATTTACACACTATATTCACACGAAATGCCCTGTGCATTTACACACTATATTCACACGAAATGCCCTGTACATTTACACACTATATTCACACGAAATGCCCTGGGCATTCACACACTATATTCACACGAAATGCCCTGGGCATTCACACAAGAGACAGAGACAGTGTTCAGAATGGAACAAAGAGAGCGAGAGGGAGTGGAGAGAGAGAGACAGAGACAGTGTTCAGAAGAGGACAAAGAGAGCGAGCGGGAGTGGAGACAGAGAGAGAGAAAGAGAGAGAGAGACAGACAGACAGACAGACAGACAGACAGAAAGAGACAGCGTTCAGAATGGAACATAGAGAGCGAGTGGGGGTTGAGAGAGAGAGAGAGAGAGAGAGAGAGAGAGAGAGAGAGAGAGAGAGAGAGAGAGCGTTCAGAATGGAACAAAGAGAGCGAGAGGGGTGGAGAGAGAGAGACAGACAGAAAAAGTTTTGATATAAATCAATATTTTCTGGCATCAACGGAGAGCAAAGACGCTGAAAATGAGGACAGCCAAGTTGTCTCCCCTCAATCCGTGAACAGCCAGTGAAACAAACCCTATGGCCGGATGAACGAATCACACTCATTGGCGATGGTCCAGTTTGGTTCAAAATCCGGCTTCTCTGATATTTTGTTCTTGTTCTTTTTTCCCTTCTTTTTCTTTACCGAGTGATTGGTTGGCATGCATTGTGTTGTCAGTCTAAATTCCTCCATTACTTTAACAAATCCTGACTGCAATGTCATAGCATTAAATTCACGCACGCATACTTCACGAATGTGTGTATGAGAGTTAGTGAAGAGAGAGAGTGTGTATATGAGAGCTAGTGAAGAGAGAGAGTGTCTGTATGAGAGTTAGTGAAGACAGAGAGTGTGTATATGAGAGCTAGTGAAGAGAGAGAGTGTGTGTATGAGAGTTAGTGAAGAGAGAGAGTGTGTGTATGAGAGCTAGTGAAGAGAGAGAGTGTGTGTATAAGAGTTTGTGAAGAGAGAGAGTGTGTGTATGAGAGTTTGTGAAGAGAGAGAGTGTGTGTATGAGAGTTAGTGAAGAGAGAGAGTGTGTGTATGAGAGTTTGTGAAGAGAGAGAGTGTGTGTATGAGAGTTAGTGAAGAGAGAGAGTGTGTGTATGAGAGCTAGTGAAGAGAGAAAGTGTGTGTATGAGAGCTAGTGAAGAGAGAGAGTGTGTGTATGAGAGCTAGTGAAGAGAGAGAGTGTGTGTATGAGAGCTAGTGAAGAGAGAAAGTGTGTGTATGAGAGCTAGTGAAGAGAGAGAGTGTGTGTATGAGAGTTAGTGAAGAGAGAGAGTGTGTATATGAGAGCTAGTGAAGAGAGAGAGTGTGTGTATAAGAGTTTGTGAAGAGAGAGAGTGTGTGTATGAGAGTTTGTGAAGAGAGAGAGTGTGTGTATGAGAGTTAGTGAAGAGAGAGAGTGTGTGTATGAGAGTTTGTGAAGAGAGAGAGTGTGTGTATGAGAGTTAGTGAAGAGAGAGAGTGTGTGTATGAGAGCTAGTGAAGAGAGAGAGTGTGTGTATGAGAGCTAGTGAAGAGAGAGAGTGTGTGTATGAGAGCTAGTGAAGCGAGAGAGTGTGTGTATGAGAGCTAGTGAAGCGAGAGAGTGTGTGTATGAGAGCTAGTGAAGAGAGAGAGTGTGTGTATGAGAGCTAGTGAAGCGAGAGAGAGAGTGTGTGTGTATGAGAGTTAGTGAAGAGAGAGAGTGTGTGTATGAGAGCTAGTGAAGCGAGAGAGAGAGTGTGTGTATGAGAGCTAGTGAAGCGAGAGAGAGAGTGTGTGTATGAGAGCTAGTGAAGCGAGAGAGTGTGTGTATGAGAGCTAGTGAAGCGAGAGAGTGTGTGTATGAGAGCTAGTGAGGCGAGAGAGTGCGTGTATGAGAGCTAGTGAAGCGAGAGAGAGTGTGTGTATGAGAGCTAGTGAAGAGAGAGAGTGTGTGTATGAGAGCTAGTGAAGCGAGAGAGAGTGTGTGTATGAGAGCTAGTGAAGAGAGAGAGTGTGTGTATGAGAGTTAGTGAGGCGAGAGAGAGTGTGTATGAGAGCTAGTGAAGAGAGAGAGTGTGTGTATGAGAGCTAGTGAAGAGAGAGAGTGTGTGTATGAGAGTTAGTGAAGAGAGAGAGTGTGTGTATGAGAGTTAGTGAAGAGAGAGAGTGTGTGTATAAGAGTTTGTGAAGAGAGAGAGTGTGTGTATGAGAGTTAGTGAAGAGAGAGAGTGTGTGTATGAGAGTTAGTGAAGAGAGAGAGTGTGTGTATGAGAGCTAGTGAAGAGAGAGAGTGTGTGTATGAGAGCTAGTGAAGAGAGAGAGAGTGTGTGTATGAGAGTTAGTGAAGAGAGAGAGTGTGTGTATGAGAGCTAGTGAAGAGAGAGAGTGTGTGTATGAGAGCTAGTGAAGAGAGAGTGTGTGTGTATGAGAGCTAGTGAAGAGAGAGAGTGTGTGTATGAGAGCTAGTGAAGAGAGAGAGTGTGTGTATGAGAGTTAGTGAAGAGAGAGAGTGCGTGTATGAGAGCTAGTGAAGAGAGAGAGTGTGTGTATGAGAGTTTGTGAAGAGAGAGAGTGTGTATATGAGAGTTAGTGAAGAGAGAAAGTGTGTGTATGAGAGCTAGTGAAGAGAGAGAGTGTGTGTATATGAGAGTTTGTGAAGAGAGAGAGTGTGTGTATGAGAGTTAGTGAAGAGAGAAAGTGTGTATATGAGAGCTAGTGAAGAGAGAGAGTGTGTGTATGAGAGTTTGTGAAGAGAGAGAGTGTGTGTATGAGAGTTAGTGAAGAGAGAGAGTGCGTGTATGAGAGCTAGTGAAGAGAGAGAGTGTGTGTATGAGAGTTTGTGAAGAGAGAGAGTGTGTATATGAGAGTTAGTGAAGAGAGAAAGTGTGTGTATGAGAGCTAGTGAAGAGAGAGAGAGTGTGTATATGAGAGTTTGTGAAGAGAGAGAGTGTGTATATGAGAGTTTGTGAAGAGAGAGAGTGTGTGTATGAGAGTTAGTGAAGAGAGAAAGTGTGTATATGAGAGCTAGTGAAGAGAGAGAGTGTGTGTATGAGAGTTTGTGAAGAGAGAGAGTGTGTGTATGAGAGTTAGTGAAGAGAGAAAGTGTGTGTATGAGAGCTAGTGAAGAGAGAGAGTGTGTGTATGAGAGTTAGTGAAGAGAGAGAGTGTGTATATGAGAGTTAGTGAAGCGAGAGAGAGAGTGTGTGTATGAGAGCTAGTGAAGAGAGAGTGTGTATGAGAGCTAGTGAAGAGAGAGAGTGTGTATATGAGAGCTAGTGAAGAGAGAGAGTGTGTGTATGAGAGCTAGTGAAGAGAGAGAGTGTGTGTATGAGAGCTAGTGAAGAGAGAGAGTGTGTGTAAGAGAGTTAGTGAAGAGAGAGAGTGTGTGTATGAGAGCTAGTGAAGAGAGAGAGTGTGTGTATGAGAGTTAGTGAAGAGAGAGAGTGTGTGTATGAGAGCTAGTGAAGAGAGAGAGTGTGAGTGTATGAGAGTTAGTGAACAGCCAGTGAAACAAACTCTATGGCCGGATGAACGAATCACACTCATTGACGATGGTCCACTTTGGTTCAAAATCCGGCTTCTCTGATATTTTGTTCTTGTTCTTTTTTCCCTTCTTTTTCTTTACCGAGTGATTGGTTGGCATGCACTGTGTTGTCAGTCTAAATTCCTCCATTACTTTAACAAATCCTGACTGCAATGTCATAGCATTAAATTCACGCACACATACTTCACGAATGTGTGTATGAGAGTTAGTGAAGAGAGAGAGTGTGTATATGAGAGCTAGTGAAGAGAGAAAGTGTGTGTATGAGAGCTAGTGAAGAGAGAGAGTGTGTATATGAGAGCTAGTGAAGAGAGAGAGTGTGTGTATGAGAGTTTGTGAAGAGAGAGAGAGTGTGTGTATGAGAGTTTGTGAAGAGAGAGAGTGTGTGTATGAGAGTTAGTGAAGACAGAGAGTGTGTATATGAGAGCTAGTGAAGAGAGAGAGTGTGTGTATGAGAGTTAGTGAAGACAGAGAGTGTGTATATGAGAGCTAGTGAAGAGAGAGAGTGTGTGTATAAGAGTTTGTGAAGAGAGAGAGTGTGTGTATGAGAGTTAGTGAAGCGAGAGAAAGTGTGTGTATGAGAGCTAGTGAAGCGAGAGAAAGTGTGTGTATGAGAGCTAGTGAAGAGAGAGAGTGTGTGTATGAGAGCTAGTGAAGAGAGAGAGAGTGTGTGTATGAGAGCTAGTGAAGAGAGAGTGTGTGTGTATGAGAGTTAGTGAAGAGAGAGAGTGTGTGTATGAGAGCTAGTGAAGCGAGAGAGAGTGTGTGTATGAGAGCTGGTGAAGCGAGAGAGAGAGAGTGTGTGTATGAGAGCTAGTGAAGAGAGAGAGTGTGTGTATGAGAGTTAGTGAAGCGAGAGAGAGTGTGTGTATGAGAGCTAGTGAAGCGAGAGAGAGTGTGTGTATGAGAGCTAGTGAAGAGAGAGAGTGTGTGTATGAGAGTTAGTGAAGAGAGAGAGTGTGTGTATGAGAGCTAGTGAAGAGAGAGAGAGTGTGTATGAGAGTTAGTGAAGAGAGAGAGAGTGTATATGAGAGCTAGTGAAGAGAGAGAGAGTGTATATGAGAGCTAGTGAAGAGAGAGCGTGTGTGTATGAGAGCTAGTGAAGCGAGAGAGAGAGTGTGTGTATGAGAGTTAGTGAAGAGAGAGAGTGTGTGTATGAGAGCTAGTGAAGAGAGAGAGAGTGTATATGAGAGCTAGTGAAGAGAGAGCGTGTGTGTATGAGAGCTAGTGAAGCGAGAGAGAGAGAGTGTGTGTATGAGAGCTAGTGAAGAGAGAGTGTGTGTGTATGAGAGCTAGTGAAGCGAGAGAGAGTGTGTGTATGAGAGCTAGTGAAGCGAGAGAGAGTGTGTGTATGAGAGTTAGTGAAGAGAGAGAGTGTGTGTATGAGAGCTAGTGAAGCGAGAGAGAGAGAGTGTGTGTATGAGAGCTAGTGAAGCGAGAGAGAGTGTGTGTATGAGAGCTAGTGAAGCGAGAGAGAGTGTGTGTATGAGAGCTAGTGAAGCGAGAGAGAGTGTGTGTGTATGAGAGCTAGTGAAGCGAGAGAGAGTGTGTGTATGAGAGCTAGTGAAGCAAGAGAGAGTGTGTGTATGAGAGCTAGTGAAGCGAGAGAGAGTGTGTGTATGAGAGCTAGTGAAGCGAGAGAGAGAGTGTGTGTATGAGAGTTTGTGAAGAGAGAGAGTGTGTGTATGAGAGCTAGTGAAGCGAGAGAGTGTGTGTATGAGAGCTAGTGAAGAGAGAGAGTGTGTGTATGAGAGCTAGTGAAGCGAGAGAAGCGTGGTTTGCATCATTGCTCGGCAAGCAGAATTCCAGGCGTCAGCCACAAGAAGCACGCCGAAACACAAGAAGCATCGCCTGCAGCACTGATGGCTGTGGTGCTTTTCATGGATACACATTCAAAGAAACGTATGCACACACAAACTTTTGCCTCTCGGCCCCTGCTCCCATTTCAAATGGAAATATGATACGGTTGTGAAAGCGACTTGCTCAAAGAGCGGGGTTATCGCCACTTCTTACCTTCTGTAAATATCATTCCCGTAGAACCTGAAAACAATAACAAACCAGAAAAAAGCCCACCTGGAAAAGTAAATCAGACATTTGACATTCATGATCCTGACCCTAGGACATCCCTCTCATCTTGACCAGGCCATCACGTTTTGTCAGAGGAATGAAAATATTTATCCTGAATATAAACCAGACGTTGGAGGTAGTGTATACACTGAAAGAGAGCGTGGAATCAAGGCAGTGGTTCTTTGTGCTTCTCTCCAGTTCAGAACTAACTGGATGCACCCAGCTGCCCCATGAAGGAAACCAATCCGAGAAGCCAACAGCCAGTGGAAGGGGAAAAAACAACTCCAAGTGTCAGAAAGTTCAACAAGTTTCCCCTTTGGTGCACAGCACGTGATGATGATGATGATGATGATGATGGTGATGATGATGATGATGATGATGATGATGGTGGTGATGATGATGGTACGCATGGTGTCATCCTCGGGGTGTGCACAGCCAGACAACACCAGCAGCAGACAGCAGGAGGAAGACGTGTCTGGACAGCAGCAATCACTGGAAGGCGGCGACATCAAAGACCTCTCTTCACTGACACTGCCCAGCCGTCTGCAGCACCGCTGATGGCATCCTGTGTGCACACGCCGTGACCTACCATGTGCATGCATGGACACACACACACACACACACACACACACACAAGGATGATGAGGACCGATTACCATCTGTGAAAGCTTGGAACGAACAGAAGGATTTTACGAGGGAAAAGAAAGTCAGCAATAGCCGTGATAGAACAAGACGTCATGCACCACTCAGTGTGAACAGCGAACAGTTTTTAATTCAGCATGTAAAGTAGCATGCAGGTGTCTGGGAGAAGACAAAATTAATATGGGTATGGAAAGACATTCAAGAAAATGAATGGTTTGTACTTTTGGAATTTCTTTAATCAGAAAGTGGTTATTACTACAGATGCAGAGCCACTAGCGAAATGCAGACAGAGGATTCGAGTATTTCTGACGAACTTTGTCATGCCGTTTCAGAAAAAAAGAAGTTGCAGATGCTGATCAGAAAGTAAGAAGAAAAAAAAGCACAAAAAAAAAAAGCAAGGCTTGTGGTATAGATGATACTTTTTGGAGAAATATTGAAATCAACTGATAATACCGCTTTTTTAAAATTATCTTTTAGTTATCATTTTATTTTATTTTTTGTCTTTTTATTTTATTTTATTTTATTTTATTTTTTTTACTTTTTCTTTATAAAACAAAACTGTTGTTTATATCAGTAGACAACTACACGGGTTTATCTTTGCTCAGTCTGATCAGCAAATGCTACACGTCAGTGCTGACCACAAGACTTGTGAAATGTGCTGAAGACAATGGAAAGGCAGCAGAACCACACGCTGGATTCAGACGTGGTTACGCCACAACAGAACACATTTTTACTCTGAACGCGGTTTTTTCATAAACAAATTTAATCAAAGAAGGGAGGCAAGCTTCACGGATATTTTGTGGACCTGGGGAAAGCATTTTACTGTGTGCAACGTCTGTCGAAATCTTCATTCAGAATGGAATAAATGGGAACTTTCTGAGCACATTCATTGCTATGTAAAAATATCTTGCATCATGAGTACGTATTGAAGACAGGGTAACAGTTGTTCGAATGTCCCACTGGCCTAAGGCAAGGATGTATGTTAAACCCTATATTGTTTTCGTTGTTTGTTAACGAAATAGCATCAGCAGTTGATGATATTGGTATGTCTGTTCACGAAATATATATAACCAGCAGTTAATAACAGCGGTATGTTTGTTCACGAAATAAAAATAACCAGCAGTTAATAACAGCGGTGTATTTGTTTACGAAATCTGATAGCAGTTGATAACAGTGGTATTAATAGAATTATGTTTCTGCCTGGTTTATTGGAGTTGTACACTCTTCTGTTAGCAAATGATACTGTACTGCTATCCAATACAGCGACTGCTCTGCAAAATCAATTTGATGTTTTGAAGAATTCATGTAAAGCACTCTTCTTGAATTTAAATACTGATTTAAAAAAAAAAAGTTTTTCGATAAGGTGGCTTTCTGGGAATAAAAGAAAAACGGAGTATCGATGGAAATACTCAAGAAGTAGTGAATTAATATAATCAACAAGTTTGTTTTGTTTTGTTTTTACGACAAAAAATGAGCATAGACAGAAGAGTGTAAGTCTTAGCAGTGAAAGGCAAACGTGCATGCATTGACTGTATAAAATAAAAAGAAACTAAATGACATTTCCATTTAATACAATTTTTCTTTTTATGCTCAGGTATAACCCACACTTTTGTACACTTCTGGAATGTGAGGTCTCAACGAACTGGATAATGTTGAGGTTGTTAATATTACTTTGAGCGTCAAACAAGTTTGCTTGCGGAAAATTAGGACGCTTTCCACTATGTACACAAATAGTGCTATGAGGTAAACGAATGTCACCCATTACCCAGACAGGCATATTAGATTACAGGGGTAAACATGCTGGTGTCTGCAGTAAAGAAAAATAGACAGACAGACAGACAAACAGATAGATAGATAGATAGATAGATAGATAGATAATGACTACTTGCTTTGAATATGAACAATATTTTTACTTTGTGTATAAAAAAGTTAATGTCTAAAGATACATATCATGAATACTGGCTTTGAATGTGATGGATATTTTGACTTCGTGGATGAAAAGTGTTTCAGGAACTTCTTGAAATTACGTCTTCGTCTGCTTCCAATAAAAGGGTTTTTTTCGGGAAGACGTTTAAATGTAATACAAATGTCACATGTAAACTGTGTAATGTAGTCGAAGATGAAGATCATGTTGTTGTTGTTGCTGTTGTTGTTGTTGTTGTTGTTGTTTTTATAAACATTCGTGAAGTATGTGTGCGTGAAGGTCCTGAAGCTGACAACGTCAGAAAAAGCACCAGGAACGGATGGAATCCAGGCTGACATCTACAAGTATAGAGGCGAGGTGCTGACAGACAAGCTGGCCGTCCTGTTCCAGTCTATCTGGGAGAGAGGGGAGGTCCCCCAGGATTTCAAGGATGCTTCAATTGTCCACATTTACAAGCGGAAGGGAGACAAAATATCCTGCGAAAACTACCGTGGTACCTCTCTCCTCTGCATTGCCGGCAAGATCTTCGCCCGCATCATACTGAACAGACTGGCTGACCATGTCTCCAACACAGTCATCCCTGAAGCACAGTGCGGTTTCCGCTGAGGCAGGGGAACATGTGACATGGTGTTTGCCGTACACCAGGTGCAAGAGAAGTGCCGTGAGCAGAAAAAAAAGGAGCTCCACATGGTCTTTGTAGACCTGACTAAGGACTTCGACATGGTAAACCGCCGTGGTCTGTGGAAAATCCTAAAGTTCGGCTGCCCAGAGAGCCTAATTCAGCTGATTGCGTCATTCCACGATGGCATGCAAGCGAGAGTACAGGAAAATACTGACATGTCGGATCCGTTCCCTGTGGCAAATGGAGTGAAGCAGGGCTGCGTCCTGGCAGCCATACTGTTCTCACACGGGGCATCTACATTCAGTTTCGCACAGATGGCAAACTTTTCAACTTGCGGCGACTCCACGCCAGGTCCAGGGTGTTTAAGGCACTGTTGAAAGAGTTCCTCTTCGCTGATGACTGCGCGCTTGCTGCACACACCCATGAGGATATGCAGTTCATTATGGACAGATTCTCAACCTCCTGCAGGCGCTTTGGACTCACCATCAGCCTCAACAAGACCGTGCCCATGTACCAACCAGCTAGCTCACAGAACGCCAGTGCCTCCCCCACACCTGCAGTCAAGATCGATGACACAGAAATCAAGTCAGTTGACAAGTTATGCTACCTGGGCAGCACCCTATGCAGCAACGGAGCCCTTGATGCAGAAGTGACGCTGCGTATCGCAGCAGGGCTCAAAATCTAGGGACGTTTTCCCTAGCAACACCTGTGGGAAGTGCTGCACATCCAGAATCGGCCTCTTCTCCCATATGAGGACACACACCGACAGATAAGCCTGCCTGGCTACTCATCCGTCGGTCCGACGGGAGACTCCATCTGTGTCAGTCACGTGACAGGTAATATTGTTATCTGTGTCAGTCACATGACATGTAATGAATGTTGTTATCTGTGTCAGTCACGTGACAGGTAATTAGTGTTGTTATGTGTGATAGTCACATGACATGTAATGAATGTTGTTATCTGTGACAGCACGTGACAGGTAATGAGTGTTGTTATCTGTGACAGTCACGTGACAGGTAATGAGTGTTATTATCTGTGACAGCACGTGACAAGTAATGAGTGTTGTTATCTGTGACAGCACGTGAAGCCCGAGCCTGCTTCCCGTGGCGAGGAACACTAAATCAGCACCGTGACCCCAATTCCTGGACCCGTCACCGCCACCCCCCTCCCTTCCCACACTACCCTGCTTTACCACTTCCTCTTCCTGTGTCCGCCATTTTCCTCCTCCAGATCGGTTCATAGCAAGTAAACCGATATTTTCTCTCCTGTGTGTGCGTGTTTGTGTGACCGTCCAGCTGTGACGGAAAGTAAAGGCAAGAAATCACAACCAGCTGACCCAATTTGCAGGAAGGATCGATTGTTACTGGATTCAAGGTGACGCATGTTTACCAGTGCTTGGTCTGTTTCTGTTTCAGTTTCTGTTGGATATCAAGGCGCGCAGACTGATTGATATAAGGTACACTGAAGCGGCCTATAAAAGAAGCAGATTCCCGACCCAGGCATAAAATCACAGGACCTTGCTAGCCTCTCTTTTGAGACAACGGTCCATTCTGCTCTGGGTAGAAGCCGACCCGCCCCCAGCCCCCATCTCACTCCAAATCCCGACACACACACACACACACACACACACACACACACACACACACTTTCAAGCAACAAACAAAAACTGTGATGGAGCTCGACCCTGCGTCCTCCCAGTCATCAGCCCGCCACACTAACCACCTGGCCACAGCGACTGCCCCTCCCTCCTCCCCCCCACCCCCCACACACACATGTGCGTGTGCAGGCACCTACGCTCCCCCCCGCCACCCACACACACACATACACACCCTCCCACCCCACCTGACCCCTGCACACTGAGCAAAGCCTGTTCATTCTCTGTCTGGCACAGACATGAAGTGTTTACACAGACGGAGATGAAAAAAAAATCAAAACAGAGATTTAGGTGTTCCCTTCTCAACCAATGATTGCTCGGGTAATTACGGCGTTAGGCTTTGGCTGTAAGCAAAAGCTCTTTCACGTTGATTAAAAGAAAGAGAGAACAATTGTGTTACTTTCTTACTGACTCCTCTCTCTCTCTCTCTCTCTCTCTCTCTCTCTCTCTCTCTCTCTCTCTCTCTCTCTCTCTCACTAGGTGTGTGTGTGTGTGTGTGTGTGTGTGTGTGTGTGTGTGTGTGTGTGTGTGTGTGTGTAGAACACTCACGCGCGCATTTCCACACTTGTGTACGTGCGCACACGTTTGTTGGGCGTGTCCCATTTGTATTCTGATTTTATTTCAGTCAAAGTTTGTCTACAAATAACACTGTTTCCTACAAACAACCCTTTTCCCTACAAACAACCCTGTTCCCTACAAACAACACTGTTCCCTAAAAACAACTTTGTTCCCTACAAACAACCCTGTTCCCTAAAAACAACTTTGTTCCCTACAAACAACACTGTTCCCTATAAACAAGCCTGTTCCCTACAAACAACACTGTTCCCTACAAACAACCCTGTTCCCTAAAAACAACTTTGTTCCCTACAAACAACACTGTTCCCTATAAACAAGCCTGTTCCCTACAAACAACACTGTTCCCTACAAACAACCCTGTTCCCTTTCTGCCTGGCTTTGTCTCTCCGTCTGCCTCTTCCTCTAGCAAACCACACCCTTCTTCACGATATGGACACACTGTTTATCACGATATGGACACACTGTTTATCACGATATGGACAGACTGTTTATCACGACATGGACACACTCTTTATCACGACATGGGCACACTGTTTATCACGACATGGGCACACTGCTTATCACGATATGGACACTCTGTTTATCACGACATGGACACACAGTTTATCACGATATGGACACACTGTTTATCACGACATGGACACACTGTTTATCACGACATGGACACACTGTTTATCACGATATGGACACACTGTTTATCACGATATGGACACACTGTTTTATCACGATATGGACACATTGTTTATCACGATATGGACACACTGGCTACCTTTCGGACATAGGCCTGATTATACCCCGTGTAATAAGATCATACCCTGCACAGTAAACCAACGATTATTTCTGTAATGATACCCTGATAATGATACACTGTTGTGTTTAACGACATCTTTAAACATATTATATGGATATGATTTCAAACAAACGATCAGTAGAATCAAGATTTGGCGCAGAGAACCATACCCACTATCAGTACAGCAAGAGGGAGAGAACAAGAGATGGAAAAACCACCAAAAACAACGATATTCATTTAAGCAGGGTGTTGAGATAAAGAAATGTACATGGCGCTTCTCTGCCAGCCCCAGGTTGGGGGGGGGGGGAACAGAATCGAAACGAAATTCTATTTAAACAGGGAAATGAGATAAGCAATTACCTTGCTCTCAGGTAGAGAGAGAGAGAGAGAGAGAGAGAGAGAGAGAGAGAGAATGAATGAATGAATGAATGAA